>NW_006921751.1:3774345-3775667 GCF_000298275.1 Orycteropus afer afer
AGTCTCTCACAGTCTCTTTCCCAGCAGTGCTGGTCCCTCGGTGTCTCACTCAGCAATGCGTGTCTCTTGCATCTCTTTCCCAGCAGCACGTGTCTCGTTCAAGGGCATGTGTCTCTTTCAGCAGCACGTCTTCCTCAACCAGCAGTCAGAGTGAGTTCTGCCTCTAGGAGGCCTCCTCTTGAGCCAGCAGAGTGGTCAAACTAGCCAATCACAGCATCAGAACTCTAAGCACTTGAGAGAGAGTGGGCACCTCCCAGAACATTGTTTTGTGCCACACCCAACAAAAATACTTTAGGTGGACAACTTCAGCAATCAGGAGCTCCTCAGTTGCTCATAGAAAATCCTACCTTGGAGTTTACAAAGACTTATGGGTAGAAAAGCCACACTGAGTAATTTACTACACTGCAGCCATCAAGTCAATTCCAACTCATAGTGACCCTAGAGGACAGAGTAGTCTGTCCCCTAGGGTTTCTAAGCCTGTAAATCTTTACAGTCCTAAGTTGACTGCCTCATCTTTCTCCCATGGAGTTGTTCATGGGTTCAAACTGCCAACCTTTTGGTTTGCAGCCAAATGCCTTAATCTGCACCACCACAGCTCCATAGTTACTAATACTGACCTCATAAGTGTATTGTAAGTGTTAAATGAGAAAATGTCAGTAAGGCATTAAGTACACTACATGGTAAGCATATGTTAAAAAGTTGTTACTATTTCCAAATAAGAATAATTTCTGATGGATTCTTAAATAAACTAAACAGCTCCCATCCGAATATAATTTTCAAGGTGTTAAGTGGGTTACTGATCTGATATCCACTTTACCTTCTTTCCAGACACCTGGATAGTGTGATCTGCAGACCACCATGCAACAAGGCAACATAATTCAAAATAGGCAGATATTCTATAAGACAATTCTAGGGAAGAGGTTGAAAAAAAGATGTCAAAAGCAGGAGTATGATTGGGGAGATCAAGCTCAGTTGGCACAACGTAGTACATAAAAATCTTGTTCTATATCCTACTTTGGTGAGTAGTGACCGGGGTCTTAAAAGCTTTTGAGCAGCCATCTAAGAAACAACTATTGGTCTCCCCTCATCTGGAGCAAAGGAGAGTTAAGAAAAGCAAAGTGTTTTGGAAACAATTAGTTCAAGGGTCTGATGGACCATGGGAATTTCAGCCTTCATAACCCTGACACCAGAAGAACTAGATAGTGCCCAACTACCAATGCCAACCACTTGGAAAGGGATCAGAATTGGAGATCCTGGATAGAGTTGTTGTTGTTGTTGTTAAGTGCCATCGAGTCGTTTCAAACTCATAGCGACCCCATGCA
>NW_006921751.1:3788428-3812911 GCF_000298275.1 Orycteropus afer afer
TGTAAATTTTGGTCAATGACATGAGACAAAGTATATGTGAACTGCTGTATGAAAAGTGAATTTACTCTGTAAATCTTCACCCAAATCAAAATAAAATTTAAAAAAAAAAAAAAGAAATACAAGCAACATTTACACACCTGTTTCAACTGGATAGAACTAGTATCTGGCACATTTAAACACTCAATAAATTGTTATTGAATAAATCAATAGATCAATGAATGAGTGAAAGGATTGCGGCTTTTGGGGAATAATAATTACAGCTTTATCTAGAGAGGTACATGGCTGTCTGTAAAGACTGCAACCTCTATCATAACAACAACAATAATCTGGCATGGTTCTCAGTACTTTATATGGATTACTTCATTTAACCCTTTAAACAATAGTGGAGATTCAGGGGAGAAAATGTGCAATAAAGGACCAGTGGAGGTTTTTCCTGTGAAGAAGTGCATCCTTATCTGTCAAAAACTTGGGTCCTGAGCAGATATCATAGCAGTGAGTCTGATTTCTGACCAGGTGCTCTTCAAACTGTGAAACACAGACAGTCATGGACTTCCACCCATTGCCAGCCTCTTTTCAGCAAAGCGTTGTACTTCTGCTGGTTCGACAGGCTAGGCCCAGAACTTTTCATCTCTCTCCCCTTTCAGTCATTCCGCTGATATTGTCCAACATTCCCTTTTTCCACAGCTTTCTGTGGGGGAATTAACTAGATGCAAAATGAAGTTCCTACCCTTCAGAAGTTTACGGTCTGACCCAGAAAGAAGGATCAACTCTCTTAGACTGAAGGAAAGAAAGCAAAATGCTTGCTCTGGGATGCAAGCTTTGGACACTATGGGGGTCTGAGAATTTCAAATTACATCTTCTGTGGCTAATTCAGAGTCCCTGTGTGGTGCAAATGGTTAATGTACTCAGCTGCTAACCAAAAGGTTGGGGGTTCAAGTCTCCCCAGAGGCACCTCAGAAGAAACCATGGCAATCTACTTTCAGTCACTGAAAGCCCTGTGGAGCACAATTCTACTCTGACACACATGGGGTCACCAGAGTCAGAATCAACTCAATGGCAGCTGGCTTGGTTTTGGGGTTTAATTTAATTTATTTATTTAGGTTTGTGGCTACTTCTGATTGCCAGTATGGAGAACCTTTGGAAGGAGTGAGGTCAGAGATATATCCACTGGTTAGAATGAGCAGCTATTCACTGTTAAGGTTAGGTACTAGGTAGGACAATGCTGTGGTTACACAGAGGAGACCCTAGGAAGGGCTACAGTGTGGACCCTACCAGCAGCTTTTTGCCAAGGGAAGCCAGTCACAGACAAGGCCAGAAAAGCCTATGTCTACTCTGGTGAATCCCATTTTAAAAATTTAAGAGCTAAAAAATCAGTGCTGAGATGCAGGATATCAGAACGACAGCAAACCCAACGCATGATTAAGATAGAAATGATTAGATTTACCAAGAAAAACAATTTGCTACAAAGGCAATGCTGTAACTACTTCCAGGGACACTCAAACAGTCCTCATTGCAATTTATTTTTCAAGACTAAGGTGTTTTTAAAGGAAAAGAGACAGTAGTTAGAGAGAAACTAGAAGGAACAGTGCAGACAAAGGAAAAGAAACAAAACTGGAAGGAGGAGACCTCACAATGCTGTTCCAGACCTAGTCCAAGTTGAATGCTAATCTAATCAAGTCACTTTCTGCTTAAGCCTCTACAATGGCCTTTCATTCTCTTTTACATAAAGCCCAAACTTCATGAGACCCACAAAGACTAGCAAAAACTGGTCCCTGCCTCCCTCTCTGGCTTTCTCTCCCACCATTTGCCTCACACATGATCCTTCATCCATGCTAACCTTCTCTGAAATCTTCACAGGTGCCTCACTCATTGGAGCCTTTGGATCTTTGCATGCAGCACACTCACCCTTCCTTCTTTATGGTCGTCTGGCTAGCATTTGCTCATTCTTTAAATCTCAGCTTAAACAACATTTCCTTAAAGAGGCATTTCTTACCCTGGCCTAGATTAGGCACTCTTGTTCTGTTTTCACAATTCTGTGATGTTGTTGTCATTGTTACAAAATCAAACTCACTGCCATCGAGTCAAATCTGACTCATAGCAACCCCACTTTGGGTTTCCCAGGTGGTATCTCTACAGAAGTAGATTGCCCAATCTTCTTTCTGAGGTGTGGCTGGTGGATTTGAACCACCAGCCTTCTAGTTAGCAGTCAAATGCCTTAGGCACTACACCATGGGAGCACCACATAGTGCCTAAGATATTTGACTGCTAACCAGAAGGCTGGCGGTTCAAACCCACTAGCCACTCCTCAGAAGGAAGACTGGGCAATTTACTTCCATAGTGATACCGCCTGGAAAACCCAAAGAGGGATCACTATGAGTCAGATCTTACTCGAAGGCAGTGAGTTGTTGTTAATTGCCATCAAATCTATCCCCACTTGTGATGACCCCAAGTGTGCAGAGTAGAAATGCTCCATAGAATTTTCAAGGCTGTGACCTTTTAAGGCAGTTTGTCAGGCCTGTCTTCTAAGGGACTTCTGAGTGGGTTTGACTGGCCAACCTTTTAGCTAGTACTCAAGCACTTAACCATTGTGCCACCCACAAACCCCTTCCTCTGTGATAATACTCATCACCTTTGTAATTATTATTTCATTTGTTTATCAGTCTTTCCTGATAAAATAATAAACTTCATGAGGGCAGGGATGATTGTAGATGCTCATAAAATACTTGTTAAATTAGTTGAATGATTGAATTGAAGAAAAATATATTTTGTGACCATGGGTCCTTCTTTCTCCCTGAATTCTAAATTGGAAGAAAAAGAACATTAGGCATCATCTCAAAGGAAAAGAGAAAAGACATAAACCAGTTTATGCTTTGTGGTCATCTCCTACCTCTCCCCACTAACATATACTCCCAAAAAAAACTTTATGTGATTGCTTTCCTTCCTCTCATCCACCCCAAAAGAAATATAATTTTTTCCTTTTTTTTTCAATTTATTCTCAATTTCATAATTAAATTTAATAACATTTATTAAGCAATTTTGGGTTTTAAGACATTAGTCTTTCTAAAATTTTTGTTGTTTCATATTTTTAAAATATTCCTGTCATGAGTTAAGAGCTAACTGTAATAAAAATGCAAAAAGGAACAAGATTTTAATTACAAAGGATGAAAAGACAAACTAGGTTGATAGAAATTTATTTGTAAATTCTCAAAAATAATTTAGAGATCTTAGAGTTGATGGCAATAAGAAAAAGGATTCAAATTGGCTTAAACGTGAGATTTCATTGGCTCACAAGTATTTAAAAGGCCAGAGGCTATTTTAGGCATGTTTTGTTCTATAACTTTATAGAGTCACCAGGTTCTGGGCTCCACCCTCTGATGAACAGCTTGTTCTCATCAGCTTCCCTTAAGGTAGTAGCTTTTCCAGGCCTCACTTCTTCCACCACACCATCCAGAGGAGAGGTTCTTCAGCCAGCTTTCATGAAAAAGAAGGAAGCCTCCTTACCAAGAACCGATGTAAAAAAAAATGTCCTCCCTGTCTGTGACCTGAATAGGATCAGATGCCCTTCCTGAAACCAGTTGTAAGCCCAGGGAATGGGATCACTGATGGCTTTAAGCCAGTCATAGTCGACATCTGGAGCCAGAAGTGATGTCCATTCCACACAAGTTGCAAAGCTGAGCAAAATAGAACGAGTCCTTTAAAGAAAAAACAAAGGCTGTTGGAGAAATGAAGAAAAAAAAGAAATCAGCACATGCCCATTGCACAGGTGAATTGACTTCTGCAAAGCAACACTCAAGCATTTGTTCACTTCACATTAAAAAAAAAAAAAAAAAAAAATTATCCTTGAGAAGTTATAGAATCCATAATTCTTAGAGCTAGACAGAATTGGAGAGATAGAACCCAATCCAATTCCCTCATTATCCAGTAACAAAGGCTCAAAAAAGTGAAATAACCTGCCCCAAGTCACACATTTGGTTGTTGTTGTTGTTGTTGTTTGCCGTTGAGTTGGCCCCGACTCATAGCGACCCCTCCTTGGGTTTCCGAGGCAGTATCACTACGGAAGTAGGATTGCCCAACCTTCCTTCCAAGGAGTGGATGGTGGGTTTGAACCTCCATCCTTCTGGTGAGCAGTCAAGTGCCTTAGACACTATGCTACCAGAGCTCCTAACACATTTGGTTAGTATCATCAAAAAGAACATCACCAGTTGTTTTTATTTCTTATCTAACATTCCTTCCAGTATGCCATTACTACACATTTTTAACCTTAAAATCAGACCATATGATTCATCATTTCTGTTATTTTATATACATAGAGTTTATTTGCAGAGAGAGTATGTATGCTGGGTTTGTGAGAAGGGAGTGGGTTGCAAAGAATGATTAAAAGAATAGAAAAACAAAGATTCATATTAATATTTTTTTAATTTTGCTTTAATTCACATAGTTATTAACCTTAAAAGCAAGAGCTTTTCTCAGAGCTGAGAAAATGTAACACCAGAACTTTGACAATGCAAATCCATATAAGTAACAATTTGTTGTTGTTGTTGTTATATGCCATCGAGTCGGCCCCGACTCATAGCGACCCCTCCTTGGGTTTCCGAGGCAGTATCACTACGGAAGTAGGATTGCCCAACCTTCCTTCCGAGGAGTGGCTGGTGGGTTTGAACCGCCAGCCTTCTGGTTAGCAGTCAAGTGCCTTAGGCACTATGCTACCAGAGCTCCTAATTAGGTCAGTTAAGTCTCTGTTTCCAGAACTGGACACCATTGGGAGAAAAGACAAGCTGCTGGCTCTGTTAACAACTGGTGTGTTTGAGACCTACTAAATAATGATCATTTTTAATGGCTTCGATTTGAGGCAGCACTCTTCAGAGCACAGAGAGACAGAGCCTGTGCCAGTCAATTTTGAAAAATCACAAAGAAACCTGGCTCTGAGGCCTATGAACTCTCAGCAGGTCACAGACCTGCCCAGCATATTCATTTTAAGAGAGACCAACTAGCAAGGGTCAACTGTGGGTGGGTAAGAATGGACAATGATCAGAGAAGTATCTGAAGAAAACCCAAAAGTACCCTGCCCAATATTCTCCTGCAGACCTGGCAAAATCTATTCATCAGTCATCTCACCTCTTCCAGGTAGGGGAAAGTCTACTCAAAGGCAAACAGCTAATTCAGAAAGTAGACATCTTAACTTGCCATTTACAATCTTAGTGGGCCTTAGTTAATTGAATTTGTTCTCACTTGTTCTCCTGCCCAGATTCTTCCCTGCCTTAATCTCCTCAAGGCCTTCTTCCACCCTTAGGCCCAAATTCTCTTTTGAAAATTAAGTTGGATTGCATAATTATTCTGTGTAAAACACTTCAGTGACTCCAAATACTTATAGAATAAATCCTGTTTTGTTAAAATAATCCATAAGTTCCAGAACCCATTACCTATGATTGGCCCTGTGCTCACATCCAAGAAGACTTCTCAATCCACCTTTACTTTCATGCTTATTACCTTTGTTCTTGTTTTCTACACCTAGAAAGTCCTTTTCTGCCTTAACTGTAAAGCAAAACTTAATCAATTCTTAAACAAAAAACTCAGTACCGTTAAGTTGGATCCAACTCAGAGCAACCCCGCCTTGGATTTCTGAGGCAGTATCCCTATAGAAGTAGATTGTCCAACCTTCCTTTCAAGGAGTGGCTGGTGGGTTTGAACTGCCAGCCTTCTGGTTAGCAGTCAAATGCCTTAGGCACTAGGCCACCAGAGCTCCCAATCAATTCTTAAGGCCCAGGTAAAATGTTATCTCTCATATTTCCCTAGAAATTTTGTCTTTCAACATTTCCTTTAGCACTGTACTTTAGTCACTTCTTTATCATTTAGTCTTGTCCAGGGAGAGGACTGGGTTTTACTCACCATTGTGTAGCCAGTCATTGCACAGAGTAGATACTCAATGAATGTTTGTATAGTTGGATTGAATTGAGTCACTTAATGTCCATCTTATCTTTAAGGCAAATTCAAATGATATCAATATCTAGATTCAGCCCATGCCTTGGGTCAGCCTGGTTCCTCCTTTTCTCCAACTCAACATCTATAAATTCAGCTCCAGCCCCAACTCTCAGGAACAAGTGTGAACCATGTCAGAAGACTTTCAGGTAACTCTAGGCCACATTCCAGAACTCAGTATTAAATATCACCTTTGCCATTAGTCCAATCTTGCATTTATTTATTCATTCAGTCAATAAACATTTCAAGGTCTACTTTATGCCAAGCCTGAATTAAGTGCTAAACTAACAAGAAGGTTGCAAAACTTGGAGAATGTAATCGATGTCACTGAATTTTATACGTTGAAATTGTTGAATTGGTGCGTGTTATACTGTGTATATTCTCAACAACAACAAAAACAAAATTTATTATTAAAAAAAAATGACTAAGAAATGACCTCTGTGTTCAAGGAACCTACAGTCTATTTAAAGCAGGTAAACAGGCAAATGTTCAGTGACCCCTCTATTATATTGTGCCTAATCCTTTGGTTCTCTTCTCCATTCCTATAATTGAGATTCCTTCTGCTTTAATTCCTTTTCCAGAAACCTCTACTGTCTTTCCAGACTAAAACCTTTCAATTCCACAAGAGGACCAATGCCTTGTTTTCAAATTTCTTTTCATTATAACCAGCTCCTCTGCAAACCACTCTTCATCAAATAAGAAAAAAACAACTTTTCCACAGAACTCAGAGCTCATTTGATCTATTATTTCAGTATTCTCTGAACCAGGCTCTGAACTCTGGCATCTAATACTAATAAATCATATCTATGATCAGCTGGTGGTTCAACCCACCAGCCACTCCTCAGAAGGAATATGGGGCAATCTACTTCTGTAGTGATACTGCCTTGGAAACCCAAGGAGGGGTCGCTGCAAGTCAGGTCTGACTCAACGGCATATAACAACAACAACAACAATGATCTAAAAAATCATATGCTCTAATAAATTATAGCTGGGCTCTACCAGGGTTCTTTAAATTACATAAGATTACTTGGGTATCCAACTTAAAATGGACATCCCCAGGATCCATTCCCTGATATTATAGTTATCCATATTTATTACCATTCTTACAAGTGATTTTGAAGCAGCTGGCCCAGGGACTTTGAGAAACACTGTTCGAGGATCCATGGGTTCCCTTAGTCTTGGAATAATCTTCACTGTCTCTATCTGACCCCACCACCAGTCTTGGAATTTAAAACTTTACTGGCTGGCCAAAGGAAGTTGAATTTAGACAACTGAAGACCTGCTGTATATGACTGTCTGCCTTAGCTTTTGAACACTAACATCTCCAAAGTCTGCATCACTGAAAATTTATTAGAAAACCTATTACAGCCTCTTGCTCTTTATCTTGATTTTTTGATTTTTTTTTTTTTTTTTTTGCCAATTACTTGCATGGACTCTGACCTATTTCCATTACCACTGAGGTTCTATATTTTACCCACCAAAACCTGCAACTCAGTCATCCTGTCATCCCCTTAGCCAATACTTCTACCTAGCCAGTTTGGCTTCAACTTCCAGCCATCCCCACCTGGTCCAACCATGTTTAAGTTATTTTTCATGTCTGGTCAAATCCTCAAAATTTCCAGTTCAAGGTAATATTTTCTTTATCTGAAATCTTGTAGCACTGATTGTTTGTATTGCTCATTAACACTTGTTTTGCCTAATCTTGTTACCTATATAATATCTACCCGAATAGATTATAAATTAGTATTATTGAGTATTTGTTGATTAAATAATCATAAAGGTGTTATCTTTGCAGGATACAAAACAAGAAATTTATAATAAAGGTAAAGGCCAAAAAGGAACTGGCATTGCATTTTGTCCCCCGGAAGAAGTTAAAATTTCTTCTAACCATCATAATATTTCCTATTTATTAAGTGTCACTTATGTGCAAGGCACTGCATTAGCTCTATTACATATTTTTCCTCTGATCCTCACGACCACCCTATGAAGAAACTGAGGCTCAAATAAGTCCAGAAATTTTCCTCAGTTGACATAGCTAAAAAGTGAAAGAGCTGAGATAGCAACTCAGAGTGACTAAAACCCATGGTTTGTCTACTACACCACAAATCAAGAAAATAATTAGCATCATCTCTCCAATTTTTCCAGAGCTCCCTATTCCCTTAAAGGCTCTAACATATCTTGGGAATTTCCAATAGGTTCAGAAAATTTTAAGAAAGAAAAGAGTTTTATCATGTAATTGAGTATACAGAGCAGAAAGGAAAATTTTTCTGCACAACAGCAGCGTGTATCCTCCTGTGCAACTCTGTGGAACTAAACATAAAGCAAATGAACTCGGCACATTTTAATGTTGCTTTCTCTTTGGAGAATCTGATTTCCACTTAACAGGTCAGGAAAACAGACCACTGAGCAGACTGTTGTCTGGTGGCTCATCCTAATAAAGTTTTACAGCTGAGCTTCTGTAGTTTATGCTAGCTTGAAAAATCCCCTGGTCCCTTTCTTAATTGCATGGGCTGCTCCCAGCTTCAATGCTGGATTACCAGCCCTAGTTACAGAGCACCTAGGGCCATGTTAGCCAGAACATGGCTTCCATGCAGCTGCAATGGATGACAAGAATTAATTAATTGATGCCAGTGGGAGTTGTAAGCTTGGGATGAGGGCACCACAAAGGCTGGAAGCAGATGCAGCACAGGCTCGGAACTCACATTCCCTGGCACCTCAGCTGTTGTGTGGAGTAGTGGAGAGTATAATGAGTTTGGAGTCAAAGGCCCATGTCTGGTACCATGGGATTTTAGATTTTGCTAATCCTTCTGAGTTTAACTCCTCATCTGTAAATGAGACGAATAATCCCTGAACTACTCATTGCACAGGTTTTGTGAGGCTCAAATGAGATATTTGTATGTGAAAGTTCTATAAAGACTATCATTAGATTAAACGTCTCTCTCGAGTCCTACTATAGCAGTCTGTGCTCCTCCAACAAGCATTTATCATATTTTACTGTTACTGCTTCTTTTGTTATCTTTCTCTGCTAGAATGTAAGTACCATAAGGGCAGGGAACATATCAGTATTGCTCACCACTGACACCAAATATCCACCACAGTACTGAACCTTTGGTTGGTGCTCGAGAAATATTTGTGGGATGGATGAATGAATGCAGCCTTACACAGTGACGATTTCATCTGTGAAAATCTCATGCCATGGTAAAACAAATCCTGTGTCATCACCACTGCCTTAATTTATCTCTGCTCCAAGAAGTTTTGTTTCATTGTATAATTAGAAGAGAACCCTCAGCTGCTTATGCACAGGGAGATAGCTCAGGGTGCAGAAGAGTATGAAGGGATGGACACTGGGAGGAGGTAACTATGGAGAGGAAGTGGGAGGGGAGCTGCTGCATTGTAAATTTTGGTCAATGACATGAAATAAAGTATATGTGAACTGCTGTATGAAAAGTGAATTTACTCTGTAAATCTTCACCCAAATCCTAAAAAAAAAAAAAAAAAAAAGAGAACCCTCAGTCAGACCTAGTCCTGGTCCTCAAAGTGTGTAAAATCCAAAGAGAAAAAAGAAAGACAAATGAAAAATCAGGTAACAAAAAAATGCAGTGTATGCCAGTTCTACCAGATCTCCTTTATTTATTTGTTTGTTTGTTTGTTTTATCCTTTTGCAAGGAATTAATCTCTAGGGTAATTCTCAACAACTTAAAATTTCAAGTTTCTGTATGTATAGACCATAGACTACTTAGTCTGATGAAATAGGCTACTTTAAATTCAAATTCAATCTAGTTGCTATCCCAAACTTTTCTATTTGGAGCAGTGACTAGTTCCTGAAACCTCTGAAAAGCAGAATAGACAAGTGTGGAGGATTGGGGCAGAGATGAAGCAGAGGATCCTCCTGTACATCCCAGTGGAAATGAGCATCCAGATTCAAAACTTATGGCAAGACTCTATCATGTACTAAGATCTGCAGAAAATGAGAAGAAATTAAAATCTAATATACAGCAAAGTTTTGATGTCTTAATAGGGTTAGTGCCTTTAAATTATAAATTTTCCTTTGTCTGCTTTTATGTGCAACAAATATGAAGACTAGCTAATGTGAGCCAGACATCAGTGCTTCTTTTAGAGGTATTTTTTTTTTTCTGTGGTAAGGGGTCCACAGGAGACCTAAGGGGTCCACAGGACGGAGGCATCATGTGACACAGGGAAGCTTGGGGACACTTCTAGCAAGGAAGGATTAAGCAAAGTCTTTATCACTGTGGAGAGTAGTGGGCAGGAAATTTTGAAATGGGAAAATAACAATCTGGGACATCCAAAAGATAAGGCTTCCTACACTACTATTAAGGAGCTCTGGTGGTGTGGTGCCAAAGGCATTTGACTGCTAACTGGAAGGTTGGAAGTTCAAAGCCACCAGCCACTACATGGAAGGAAGATAGGGCAATCTACTTCCTTAAAGATTTACCACCTCAGAAACCCAGTGGGGACCTCTATGAGTCAGAGTCAACTCAACGGCAGTGAGTTCGTGTGAGTGTACTACTAGCAGTTGATGCACTGGTCAACCCCACTGTAATTAGTCTAAAAACATAGATTGTAGAGCCCCTTAGTCATTTCTAATACATTTCTTAATGATAGTAAACAAATATATGAGGAGTAAAATTCCCACCATATTCATTATCATAAAGAACTCTGAGAATGAAGCTCAGTAATTACTCACTTACTGAAAATTATTTTGAGCATTTACCCAGAATAAGTGCCCATAGTAGGCACTATGGGGAATATGATAGAGACTAAAAGACTAGATATTGAGTACACTGTCGATTCTCCTCTTTTTCTACAGCTGGACACGAGACCACCAAATATAAAGACTAAATTTCTAGCCTCCTTTGCAGCTAGGTGTGTACATATGACTCACTCTACCAATGGGATATAAATAGAAATTTCACATAGCAATTTTCAGGAACTTTACTTAAGAGACCACTGGTGTACACTCTTGGCACATCTATCTTATCTCCCTTCAGTCTTCTTTTTGAAACTAAGATGCTGCCATCTTGGATCATAAGGATGAGGACCACACTTTTGGGATGAAGGACCAGTGAACTGGAAGAAGCCTCTGCCCTGAGGACTTTTAGAGCAAGTGTTACTACTCCAGCCCTGAGCTGCCTGCCTTCCAACTTTTATATGAGAAAAAAACATACTTCTATCTTTATGAAACCACTGTAATTTGAAGATTTTCTGTTACTCACAGTTGTACCTACCACATTGATACAGAGAAGGTTCAGGAGAAAAAGGTAAATAGGAAACATTCTCAACTTTAAGAAGTGTCATAGACTTTAAAATGATGTGAGTAGTATACACATAAAATTTGTAAAAAGCATAAAATTATGAGTGTCAAAGAGAAATCAAACAAACTATTGTAGTCAAAGAAGGGAACAAATATAAGAGAAAGAGATCACTTCTGGTGGAAACAAGTAAAGGAAGTAATCATGGCTCAGATGACATCTAAGACGAGCCCTGAAAGATTAGAATTTTGAGACATGGAAATAAGGAGAAGGCAAAACAGGTAGAAGAAGCAGCATTATAAAGCATGGAACATGTGTCCAAGACCATGTATAGGGTTGGCAGACAATGTTTCTATAAGTGTATTGGTATGTTCTGTAAGAATTCCAAGGTATATAGTAAAGCTGATAAGGGATCAGGTTGTAGTCACTTGCTGGCCATACACAGAGGAGTGAGTAGTTGGACCTGCAGGCTTGAGACCATAGTCACAGGTGACATCAAGCTCAATTGGCATAACATAGTACACAAACCATTTTTCCACATCCTACTTTGGCAAGCAGCAACTGGGGTCTTAAAAGCTTCCAAGCGGCCATCTAGATGCAATGATGGGTCTGTCCTCATCCAGAGCAAAGAAGAATGAAGAAAACCAAAGATTCATGGAAACAATTAGTCCAAGAGACTGGTACATGACTGGTATACGATTCTCAGCCTATATGACTATGAGACCAGAAGAACTAGATGGTGCCTGGCTACCACTGTCAACCACTTGGAGGGTGATCTATGTAACAGATCCTAGATGGAGTGGGAGAACAATGTGGAACAAAACTCAAAATCATTAAAAAAAAAAAAAAAAAAAAGACCAAAGACCATGTTTGCTGGTCTGATAGAGCCTGATGGAACCACTGAGACGATAGCCCCTAACTGCCCTTCAAGTCTGGAATTGAACCTACTCCTGTGGCTTCCAGCCAAGCAAAAGATAGGCATATGAGGTGAACATTTACATTAGGTAGGTACACTCCTTGGAGAGAAGAATCATCAGAGAATAGAAGGGCTGTGTATGCACAGAGAGACAGCTCAGGGGGCAGCAGTGCATGGAGAGAAGGACACAGGGAAGAGGTAACTATGGGGCAGAAGTGGGAGGGGAGCTGTTGCATTGTGGCAAATTGTAGTCAATGAAATGAGACAAAGTGTATGTGAACTCTGTAAACTTTCACCCAAATCACAATAAATAATAAATTTATTTTCCTCCATAGCATTTATGACTGTATGACCCTATATTAAATTGACTCTATATTGTCTATTTATTTTCTAGAATAACTGGAAGAGCAGTTTTCAAACTTTTTGGTCTCAGGATCCCTTTACATTATTAAAATTTATTGAGGATCCAGAGAGCTTTTGTTTATGTGAGTTAAATCTACAAATATTTACTTTATTAGAAATTAAAACTTTGACATGCTTAAAATATTTCTTAATTCCTTTTAAAATAGCAAAATTAAGTGCATTATATTTTAACATAAAGAATATTTTTTATGGAAAAATATTTTTTCACACAAAATAATTGAGGTACATTGCTACATTTTTAACTCTCCTTAATGTCTGGTTTAACAAAACACAGTTGCATTCTCATACAGGTTCTGCCTCCAGTCTGTTGTGATATCACACATCATGTAGCCTCTGAAAAACTCCACTGTACACTCACATAAAATAAATAAATATAAACATAAAATAGCAAATAATGTCTTAGTATTTTTATGAAAGCAGTTTTGATTTTTTAGACACCCTGTTAGAATCTCAAATACCCCATGGTCCTCACAGCACACTTTGAGAATTGTTAAACTAGAATATAAGCTCAATGAAGGCAGAGACTATGTTTACCTCATGTTATATTCTTAGCACTTAGACCAGTGTCTGGCATATAATAGGCACTCAACAAGTATTAATTAAATGAATGAGTAAAACTGAAGCTATATTGTGAAATGTATTGAGTGCAGGAGTACTGGTAGCGTACTGCCTAAAGCACTTGACTGCTGACCAGAAGGCTAGTGGTTCAAACCCAACAGCCACTCCTTGGAAGGAAGATGGGGCAATCTACTTCCGTAGTGATACTGCCTTGGAAACCCAAGGAGGGGTCGCTATGAGTCGGGTCCGACTCGACAGCACATAACAACAACAACAACGTTCAAATTTGGCTATGTTGTCATCATTCAGAAGGCTTGATTGACAGGAATAAAAATATAGCACATGTTAAATCAAACTAATTACCAAAATTATGAGCCTAGAAATTTCAGAGAAAATTAGATTCCATAAGCTTCAACATGGAAGGAAGAATGTTTAGGACCAAACAAATTAAAATTTATAGGAAACTATAAGAGGTGGAGGAGAAAGAAAAGAGCTTGGAGAAATTTGAAGGAAAAAAAGATAGAATAAAAAGATAATCTTCACATTTTATTGCCAAACCTGAGCACACTACTGAGAAAGAAATAGGCTCTGTTCTTCATCATTTCTTTGTTCACTTTTGGCTGAAGTAAATTAAGAGCTACTCTGGGACTAAATGGGATGTGTCCTGAGGTAGTTACCAAATCAGCAGTGGTACAAGTAGTACTTCTAATGAAAATTATTCCAACTGCCTGACTCAGATGTTAGTTCCGATTACAACTCCCAGTGGCCATTTTGTTGAAAGGATTTCAAGATGATTTTTAAGAAAGCATATAAAGTTTGTATTTCATCTCAAGATAGAGAGAATGAATTTGTTCCCTGCTCCAAATTTGAAACTGGTTTGATTTTGTGAAGATTGCATAGAGAGAACATTTATCTTTGTTCTCTTAAAAGTTATTCCTCATTGCATTCCTTTTCTGTCCAATTTTCCAGCAATTGTTTGAAGACCAATTCAGTAACCTTTCCTAACCCACTTTTGCAATAGTATATTCTGAAACTATAAATCAAAACTTATTATACTTTTACAATATGCTGAGATACATCACTAAGCCCATTGTTTCGTTCATTTACTCAGGAAACTTTGCTTGAGAACCTACTAGGTGCCTGGTAGTGTTTTGGGCACTAACCCATTGCCATTGAGTTGATTCTGAACCACTGTGACCCTATGGGGCAAGGTAGAACTCCACCATATAGTTTCCAAGGCTGTAATCCTTACAGAAGCAGATTGCCACATCTTTCTTCCACCAATCAGCTGGTGAATTCAAACTGCCAACCTCTGGTTAGCAGCCGAGTGCTTACTAGAAATCCAAAAATATGAGTCAGAGTCAACTTTATAACAGAAAGTCTGGGTTTGGGTCTAGGTTTTACCCTCAAGGTAGTTACTCTTAGTGGAGAAAAAGATGTTGTTGTTGTTGTTGTTAGGTGCCATCAAGCTGGATCTGACTCGTAGCTACCCTATGTACAAAGAATGAAACGCTACCCGGTCCTGAGGCAGCCTCACACTCATTGCTATGCTTGAGCTCATTGTTGCAGCCACAGTGTCCAATGCATCTTGTTGATGGTCTTCCTTTTTTTCACTGGCCATCTACTTTACCAAGCATTCAGGGACTGGTTCCTCCTGATAAGATGTCCAAAGTATGTACATGAGACCAAATCTGACCACTTTTGCTTCCAAGGAGCATTCTGGCTGTATTTCTTCCATGATAGATTTGTTCGTTCTTCTGGCAGTTCATGGTATTTTCAGAATTCTTTGCCAATGCCACAATTCAAAGGCAAATACACAAGTATTTCATTAATATGTTCATTGTACTATTGTTGTTAGTTGCCATTTGGTCAATTCTGATTCATGGCAACCTCATGTTTGCAGAGTAGAACTGTTTCATGTTTTTTGAGGCTGTGGCCTTTGGAAGCAGATCACCAGGCCTGTCTTCCAGTGCATCTCTGGGTGGACTCAACCACCATCCGTTAGGCAGCAGTTGAGTGCTTAACTGTTTGTGCCACTCAGGGACTATGTGTTCATAATATCAAAAAATATTTGAGAAGCTGCTATATTTCAAGTATTCATAGTAGATGCTTAGAATACAGAGGTAAATAAAAATGTATTAATCATCATATAGGTAATACTATCCAAGTATTTGATTGATACAGTGTCTTTGACAATGAGCTCAAGCATGGCAATGATTCTGATGATGACATAGGACCAGGCAGTGTTTTGTTATATTGTACATAGGATTGTTATGAGTCAAAACTGCCTCAACAGCACCTAACAACAACAACAAAATTGAGGTAAAGCAAAGATAAATTTTAAAAGAAAAGTAAAAGATTAAAGACCAGGAATAAATAAGGATTCTGAAATGACTATGTGGAAGTAAGTTGGATTTTGCCTGGGATAAACCTATGCATTTGGAAACTGGATGAAAGAACATGAAAACAATCAAGAAGATAGAAACTAGAAGGAAAGAAGAGTATTCTAGAATTTCTGCCTAGAAAATGAGCAGCCTGAGAACATTCTCATCTGGCTTTGAAGAAGCAGGCCAACCAAGGTTACAGTGTTCTTCTCCTTTGAAGATTTTGCCATAATGCCACAAGATTAGCTGTCTGTTTATGCGACAAGCATGCCTGGGCCTTGAGGGCTGGGGATGAAAGGAAATGGTGGTTAGTAGTCAAGTGTAAAATTATCCTAAAATAACTGTTCTGGTGAGAAATACCAACAATTTTTGGCAATATCTGTTTGTCCACTGATTTTGATTCCAACACAGCATTTCTCTCTGCATTTACTAAGATTCGTGGTGCATATTGCTTCCAATTATTTCACATGAGTGAGGTGTTGTTGTTGTTGTTGTTAAGTGTCATTGAGTCAGTTCCAAATCAGCAACCCTATGTACACAAAACAAAACACTGTCCAATCCTGCACCATACTCACAGTTATTGTTATGCTTGAGCCCATTGTTGAAGCCAATGTGTCCAATCCATTTTGTTCAGTGTCTTCCTCTTTACCACTGATCATCTACTTTACCAAACATTCTGTCTGCCAGGGACTAGTCCCTCCTGGTAATATGTTCAGAGTACATGAGACCAAGTCTCTCCATCCTTGCTTCTAAGGAACATTGTGGCTATACTTCTTCCAAGACATATTTATTCATTCTTCTGGCAGTCATGGCATATTCAGTATCCTAGGCATTAATGAGCTGAAATGGACTGGTATTGGCCATTTTGAATCAGACAATCATATGATCTACTATGCTAGTAATGACAAATTGAAGAGAATGGTATCATATTCATCTTTAAAAAGAACATTTCAAGATCTGTCCTGAAGTACAATGCTGTCAATGATAGGACAATATCCATACACCTACAAGGAAGACCAGTTAATACTACCATTATTCAAATTTATGTACTAACCACTAAAGCCAAAGATGAAGAAATTGAAGATTTCTCAGAATTTCTGCAGTCTGAAATTAACCAAACATGCAATCAAGTTGTATTGGTTATTACTGGTGATTGGAATGCAGAAATTGGAAACAAAGAAGAAGCATTGACAGTTGGAAAATATGGCCTTAGTGATAGAAATGATACTGGAGATCACATGCTAGAATTTTGCAAGACAAACAACTTATTTGGGGAGCTCTGGTAGAGTAATGTCTAAGGCACTTGACTGCTAACCAGAAGGCGGCTGTTCAAACCCACCAGCCACTCCTCAGAAGGAAGGTTGGGCAATCTACTTCTGTAAGGACACTGCCTCAGAAACCCAAGGAGGGGTCACTATGAGTGGGGTCCAATTCAACGGCACATAACAACAACAACAATTTATTTATTGCAAATACTTTTTTCAAAAACATAAATGGTAGCTACACACATGGACCTCCCCAGATGGAATACATAGGTATTAGATTGACTTCATCTGTGGAAAGAGGAAGTGGAGAAGCTCAATATCATCACACAAAAAAGCCCAGGAGCTGAGTGTGGAACAGACCATCAATTGCTCATATGCAAGTTCAAGTTGAAGCTGAAGAAAATTAAAGTAAGTCTATGAGAACCAAAATATGACCTTGATTATGTCCCATCTGAATTCAGAGACCATATTAAGAGCAGATTAATGCCTTGAACACCCATACCCAAAGATCAGATGAGTTGTGAGATGACATCAGGAAAATCATATATATGAAAAAAGCAAACAGTCATTAAAAAGCCAGGAAAGGAAGAACAGACCAAAATGGATGTCAGAAAATACTCTGAAACTTTCTCTTAATCACAGAGTAGCTAAAGTGAATGGAAGAAATGGTGAAATAAAAGAGCTGAATAGAAGATTTCAAAGGACATCTTGAGAAAACAAGTAAACTAAGTAAAATATGCAAAGCCTTAGAGTTAGAAAACAAAGAAGAATATGTTCAGCATTTCTCAAGTTGAAAGAGTGGAAGAAGTCAAACCTCGAGTTGCAATTTTGAAGGATTCTATAGGCAAAATATTGAATGATGCAGGAAGCATCAAAAGAAGATGGAAGAATTATACAGAATCACTGTACCAAAAAGAATTGGGTGATATTCAACTATTTCAGGACATAGTATATGATCAAGAACCAATGGTATTGAAGGAAGAAGCTGCACTGAAGGAATAGGCTGTACTGAAGGAATAGAAAAAAAAAAAAAAAAAGACTCCAGGAGTTGACAGAATACCTAGTAAGATGTTTCAACAAATGGATGCAACACAGGAGGCACTTACTCGTTTATGCCAAGAAATTTGGAAGACAGATATATGGCCAACTGACTGGAAAAGCTCTATATTTGTGCCCATTTCAAAGAAAGTTGGTTCAACAGAATGGGGAACTTACTGAGCAATATCATTAATATTATATGGAAGTAAAATTTCCCAAAGATAATTCAAAAACAGTTGCAGCAGGATATTGACAGGGAACTTCCAGAAATGTAAGCTGATTTCAGAAGAGGATGTGGAATGATGGATATCATTGCTGACTTCAGATAGATCTTGTCTGAAAGCATAAAGCTCATGTTTTATTGGCTGTACAAAGGCATTTAACTCTGCTGATCATAACAAATTAGAGATAACTGGGAAGAATAGGAATTCCAAAACACTTGATTGTACTCACGAGGAACCTGTATATAGACTGAAGACTGTCGTTCGAACAGAACATATCTAAACACACATGGCTTAAAATCAGGAAGTGTGTATGTCAGGGACTTATTTTTCTACCATACTGACTCAATATGTATACTGAGCAAATAATTCAAGAAGCTGGACTATATGAAGAAGAACGGGGCATTGGGATTGGAGAAGACTCATTAACAACCTGCAATATGCAGATGACACAATCTTGTTGCTGAAAGTGAAGATGACTTGAAGCACTTACTGATAAATATCATAGACTACAGCCTTCAGTATAGATTACACCTCAACATAAAGAAAACAAAAATGCTCACAACTGGACCAATAAAGTGTTATGTTGGCAAAGAATACTGAAAATTCCATGGACTGCCAGAAGAATGAACAAATCTGTCCTGGGGAAGTGCAGCCAGAATGCTCCTTGGAAGGAAGAATGGCCAAACTTCATCTCACCTACTTTGGTCATGTTGTCAGAGGAATAATTTCCTGGAGGTTATCATGCTTCGTGTGATAGTTAAGGTTATGTGTCAACTTGGCTGAGTCTGGTTTTGAGTGGCTGAGAAGCTGGATGTAATTAGTCCCCATTATGAGACTGGTAATCAACTCCACGGTGGAATCTACTGTGAGCAGTTGAGTAGCTGCCTTAGGCATATGGTCTGTTTCCAGTATACAAGAAGATGCTTTCAGATAAGTCTTAGCTTTTTGGCACACCTGGACCCTGCATCTAGCTGAGTTGTCACTCAACAGCCTACCATGTAGCCTGCCAATCTTGAGACTGTTTTTCAACTTGAATTAGTGGCCTGCCACATTGCTTAATAGTCTTGGGACTATGCCATTTTACTTGTCAACTTGGGTGTAACAGCCTCAGCAGCTAACAGTTACCTAAGAGAAGCCTCCAGCTTCAGTGGGCCAGAAGCCTTCACCCAGGCCTTGGAGCTGGCACTTTGAACTTGGACTTCTAGCCTCCTAAACTGTAAAAGAATAAATCGCTGCATGTTAAAGCCATACACTTGTGGTATTTCTGTTAGAGTGGTCCTAGAGAACTAAAACACTTGGTAAAGTACAGGGTTGGCCTAAAAGGATAAGACCCTCAATGAGATGGATTGGCATAGTGGCTGCAATGATGGGCTAAAACATAACAAAGATTATGAAGATGGCCCAGGACAAGGCAGTGTTTCATTTTGCTCAGAAACCCAAGGAGGGGTCACTATGAGTTGGACCCAACTCAATGGCAACATAGGCAGAAAATGGACCCAACTCATAGTGACCCCTCCTTGGGTTTCTGAGGTGGTATCATTATGGAAGTAGATTGCCCAACCTTCCTTCTGAGGAGTGGCTGGTAGGTTTGAACTGCCAGTCTTCTGGTTAGCAGTCAAGTTCCTTAGGCACTATGCTACCAGAGCTCCTTTGAATGATACAGGAAATATCAAAAGAAGATGGAAAGAATACACAGTCCCTGAACCAAAAAGAATTGGTCTGTGTTCAACCATCTTGGGAGGCAGCATATGATCAAGAGCCAATGGACTGAAGGAACAAGTCCAAGCTGCACTGAAGACATTGGTGGAAAATCAAGCCTCCAGGAATTGACAGAATATTAATTAAGATGTTTCAATAAATGAATGCAATGCTAGAAGGACTCACTCATCTATACCAAGAAATTTGGTTTACAGCTACATGGCCAACTGACTGAGAGAGATCTAAATTTTGCCTATTCCAAAGAGAAGTGATCTAACAAAATTCAAAAATTATCAAACTATATCATTAATATCACTTGCAAGTAAAATTTTGCTGACAATAATTCAAAAACAGTTGTGGCAGTACATAAACAGTGAATTGCCAGAAATTCAAACTGGATTCAGAAGACAACATGTAACCAGGGATATCTGCTGATATCAGATGGATCTTGGCTGAAAGCAAAGAATACCAGAAAAATACTTAACTGTGTTTTATTGATTATGCAAAGGCATTTGGCTGTGTGGATCATAACAAATTATGGATAATATTGCAAAGGATGGGAATTCCAGAACACTTAGTTGTGCTCATGGGGAACCTGTACATAGACCAAGAGGCAGTCATTCATTTGAGTAATACTCTTAATTAGTACAAGCACAAGTCCTTTATTTTTTCTGAAACACTGCCAAGTTAAGCTCTCTCTTCAGCAAGGGAAAACTTAAATTAAATTTTGTTAATTTCTTAACTGTTTCTATTTGCCCTTCTCTGGAGTTTCCACCTGCTCAGAAAAGGGGGGAAAAATTCACAGATAAAGAATACATACCTAGACCAGGCATAAAAATTAACATGGAACTAATTCAGTTCTCACAGTGATCCAGACAACCTAGACTTTTTAAAAACTATTGCAGCAGGACTGTATATGAAGTATTAACCCATATATAATGGAGTAGGCGGAACATGAGATAGCCTTACAATCCCTTTGTTTTCACTATAGCTCTCATTTCCATTTTATATCTTGGCTTCTGCTACTCCCCAAAAAAAGCTAGCCCACAGTTAAAACGCAAAGAGAATAAAGAAGTTAATTTTTAACCTTTAGGTTTCTAAGGGCCTGGGTTCTGGCATAAGCAGTAGATTTAGAATGCTATTGAGCTAGCCATCTCTTCCATCTCTCACCATCCCTTCCATCTCTCCCCAAAAGTGTAATAAAAAATCAAAACCAAACTTATGTCCATTGAGTTGATTCTAACTCATAGTGACCCCCATTGGGTTTCCAAGGCTGTGAATCTTTACAGAAACAGACTGCCTCCACTGTCTTCCATGGAGCACTGGTGGATTTGAACCACCAACCTTTTGGTTAGCAGCCAAATTCTTAAGAGTTGATAGCTCTGTGGATGCCATAATGAGTCAGGGCATGCAATGCTCAAGGGACATGTATATTTTCAGAAGACAGCAACAAAGACCTAGACACTTTCTAACGGAAATAAATACATATCTCCAACCTATTTTGGATGGCACTTGCCTCTCTCCCCAAGCCAAGCTTAGCAGCAGCCCCAAGGACAAAGAAGTTGGGGAATAGAGGCAGAAATGTTGAAAATCCTGAATTTGGCTGAGTTTAAATCTAAAATGTTTATGAAAAAAATCCCAGAAGTTCCTGAGTTTATTTCTAAATCCGCAGAAGGAAGGTTGGGCAATCTACTTCCATAATGATACCATCTCGGAAACCCAAGGAGGGGTCACTATGAGTCAGATCCAACTCGACAGCAGTGAGTTAGATTTTTTTTTTTTTTTGAGTGATTTTTGTCTCAGCAGAACAAAGATGCAGGTTAGACATTTCCAGTTATACATAGAGGGTGAGGATTCATTTTTAGAGTCAAGTTTGTGGAATATAAAGTTATATCCACTACATCATCTTCTATTGGAGTTTTGCATCAGTGGGCAGGGCCATACCAGAGAAACATTAAGTCAAGGACAAAAATCATCTCATGCCTCCCACATTCCTACCTTGAGAAAATCAGTTTAAAATTGTCATCAAAGTTATTGTTGTTGTTAGGTGCCATCAAGTTGTCTCCGACTCATAGCAACCCCATGTACAGCTGAACAAAATACTGCCCAGTCCTGTGCCTGCTCCATGATCCCTACTATACCTGAGCCCATCATTGCAGCCACTGTGTCAATCCATCTTGTTGAGGGCTTTCCCCTTTTTTGTTGACCCTCCACTGTACCAAGCATGATATCATTCTTCAGGGAATGGTCCCTCCTGACAACATGACCCAAGCAGGTGAGATGAAGTCTGGCCATTCTTGCTTCTAAGGAGCATTATGGCTGTACTTCTTCCAGGACAGATTTGTTAGTCCTTTTAGCAGACCATGGTACTTTCAATATTTTTCACCAACATCACAACTCAAAAGCATCAACTCCTCTTCATTCTTCCTTATTCATTGTTCAGCTCTCAAATGCACATGAGGTGATTGAAAATATCATGGCTTGTCAGGCGCACCTTAGTATTCAAGAACATATCTTTGCTCTTTAGTGCTTGAAAGAGGTCCTTCGCAGCTGATTTGCCCAATGCTATACACTGTCTGATATCTTGACTGCTGCTTCCATTGGTGTTGATTGTAGTTGAGATATAATCCTGTATACTGCAGAATGTAGTCTTTAATCTTCATCACTAAGCACTTCAAGTCATCCTCATTTTCAGCAAGCAAAGTTGTGTCATCTGTGTATCACAGGTTGTTAATGAGCCTTCCTCCAATCCTGATGCCATGTCCAGTGACTTAGATTATGTGCCTAGCATATGGGCTGAATAAGTATGGTGAAAGGATACAACCCTGATGCACTCCCTTCTTGATTTTAAACCATGCAATGTTCCCTTGTCCTGTTCAAACAACAGCCTTGAAGTCTATGTACAGGTTCCTCAGGAATACAATTAAATGTTCTGGAATTCCCATTCTTCTCAATTTTATCAATAATTTGTTATGATCCACACACTTGAATGCCCTTCCATAGTCAATAAAACACAAATAAACATCTTTCTGGTATTCTTTGCTTTCACCCAAGATTCATCTGACATCAGCAATGACATCCCTCATTCCACATCCTTTCCTGAATTCAGCTTGCATTTCTGGAAGTTTTGTGTCAATATACTTCTCCAACTGTTTTTGAATTATCTTCACTAAGATTAGTGATTAATTATCTTCACTAAGGGAGCAGGAGTGGCCTCGGGGACCCCAGGAGCAGCAGGATATCCAGGTAAAAAGGGGCAGGAAGCAAGGCAGGCCCCAAGCCCCCTAGAGCCAGGAAAATGAGGGAGCAGCCGGGGACCTCAGAGTGGCAGGTTCCAGGTAGGAATTAGGTAAGGGGAAAGCACAGGAGTTTCCAACAGCTAACGGAGACAAATTTGTCTGTCAGATTGTCATCCTGTGAGGCTTTTAGGTTGCTGTGGGGCTTGAGGCTGTGCCACTGGTGTTTCAGATGCCAGTAGAGTTGCACATGGTGCACAGGTTTCAAGGCAGCTTACAAACTAAGACAGACTAGGAAGAAGGAAGAGGCCATCCACTTCTCAAAAACTGGCCAGGGAAAACCTTATGAATAGCAGAGAAACACTGTCTGATACATTACTGGGCAACTTTATGAATAGTTTGGAAACATTGTCCAACACAGTGCATGCAGGAAAACGAGCCCCTTGGGTCAGAAGGCATTCAATATGGGACTTGGAAAGAACTGCCTCATCAGAGTAGAACCAACCTGAATGACATGGATAGAGTAAGTCTTTCAGGACCTCCATGTGCTGACACGGCATGACTAAAATTGAGGAGAAACAGCTGCAAACATCTATTAATAATCAGAATATGGAATGTAAGAAGTATGAATCCAGGAAAACTGGAAGGTGTCAAAAATGAAATGGAACACATAAAGATTGATATACTAGGCATTAGTGAGCTTAAATGGACCAGTTCTGGCCATTTTGAATCAGATAACCATATGATCTACTATGCCAGGAATGACAATTTGAAGAGGAATGACATGGCTTTCATCATCACAAAGGATGTTTCAAGATCTGTCCTGAAGTACAATGCTGTCAATGATAGGATAATATCCATGTGCCTACAAGGAAGACCTATTGCTACTATTATTATTCAAATTTACGCACCAACCACCAAAGCCAAAGATGAGGAAATTGAAGATTTTTATCAACTTCTGCAGTCTGAAACTGACCAAACATGCAATCAAGATGTGTTGCTTGTCAGTGGTGATTGAAATGCAAAAGTTGGAAACAAAAAAGAATCACCAGTAGTTGGAAATTTTGGCCTTGGTGACAGAAATAATGCTGGAAATCACATGATAGAATTTTGCAAGACCAACGATTTATTCATTGCAAATACCTTTTTTCAACAGCACAAACAACAGCTACACATGTGGACTTCACCAGATGGAGTACACAGGAATCAGATTGACTACATCTGTGGCAAGATGAGATGGAAAAGCTCGATATCTTAAGCCAAAACAAGGCCAGGAGCTGATTGTGGACAGAACATCAAATGCTCATCTGCAAATTCAACTTGAAGTTGAAGACAATTAAAACAAGTCCACAAGAGCCAAAATATGACCTTGAATATATCCCTCCTGAATTTAGAGACCATCTAAAGAATAGATTTGATACATTGAACATAAGTCACCAAAAACCAGAATAATTGTGGGACGACATCAAGAACATCATCCATGAGGAAAGCAAGA
>NW_006921751.1:3813842-3865805 GCF_000298275.1 Orycteropus afer afer
AAAGATGTTTACTTGTGTTTTATTGACTATGCAAAAGCATTTGATTGTGTGGATCATAACAAATTGTGGATAACATTGAGAAGACTGGGAATTCCAGAATACTTAATTGTACTTATAAGGAACCTGTACATAGACCAGGAGTCTGTCATTCAAACAGAAAATGGGAACACCTCATGGTTCAAAATCAAGAAGGGAGTGCATGAGGGTTGTATCCTTTCACCATACTTATTCAATCTGTATGTTGAGCAAATAATCTGAGAGACTGGACTATATGAAGAAGAATGTGGCAGAATTGGAGGAAGAATCATTAACAACCTGTGATATGCTGATGACACAACTTTGATTGCTGAAAGTGAGAATGACTTGAAGTACTTACTGATGAAGATTGAAGAACACAGTCTGAAGTATGGATTACATCTCAATATAAAGAAAACAAAAATCCTCACAATTGGACCAATCAGCAGCATTACAAAAACTGGAGAAAAAATTGAAATTGTCAAAGACTTCACATTGCTTGGTTCTACAATCAACGCGAATGGAAGCAGCAGTCAGGATATCAGATGACGTATAGCTCTGGGCAAATCAGCTGCAAAGGACCTTTCAAGTTCTGAAGAGCAAAGACTTCTTCTTGAGAGCAAAGGTGCACCTTATACAAGCCATGGTATTTTCAATTGCCTCATATGCGTGTGAGAGCTGGACAATGATAAGGAGGACCAAAGAAGAGTTGATGCTTTTGAGCTGTGGTGTTGGCAAAGAATGCTGAAAGTACCATGGACTGCTAAAAGAGCTAACAAGTCTGTCCTGGAGGAAGTACAGCCAGAATGCTCCTTGGAGGCAAGAATGGCCAGACTTCATCTCACATACTTTGGTCATGTTGTCAGAAGGGACCATTCTCTGGAGAGGGGTGTCATGCTTGGTAAGGTAGAGAGTCGACAAAAGAGGGAAAGGCCTTCAACTAGATGGATGGACATGGTGGCCGCGGTGATGGGCTTAAGTATAGCAAGAATCACGGAGCTTTCTCAGGACCAGGCAGTGTTTTGTTCTGCTGTGCATAGGGTCGCTATGAGTTGGAGATGACTCGACGGCACCTAACAACAACAACACTAAGATTTTACTTTCATGTGATATTAATGGTATTGTTCAAAATTTCCACATTCTGTAAGATCACCTTTCTTTAGAAAAGGTACAAATATGGATCACTTCTTGTCAGTTGGTCAGGCAGTGGTCTTCCAAATCTCTTGGCACAGCCGAGTGAGTGCCTCCAGAGTGGCATCCATTTGTCAAAACATCTCAGTGGTTATTCGTTCAATGCCTGGAGCCTTGTTTTTTGACACTTCCCTCAGTGCAGCTTCGACTTCTTCCTTTGATATCATTGCTTCTTGATCATATGCCACCTTCTAAAATGAATGAACATTGACAAATTCTTTTAGGTACAGTGACACTGTGTATTCCTTCCATCTTCTTTCAATGTTCCCTGCATCATTCAATATTTTGCCCATAAAATTATTCAATTTTGCAACCCGAGTTTAAATTTTTTCTTCAGTTCTTTCAGCTTGAGAAATGCCAAGCATGTTCTTCCCTTTGGTTTTCTAATTCCAGGTCTTTGTACATTTCATTACAATAATTGACTTTGTCTTAAAATCTTCTGTTCAGCTATTTTATCTTGTCATTTCTTCCACTTGCTTTAGCTACTCTGATGAAGGACAAGTTTTAGAGTCTCTTCTGACATCCACTTTGGTCTTTTCTTCCTTTCCTGTCTTTTTAGTGACCTGTTGCTTTCTTCATGGATGATGTTCTTGATGTCATCCCACAGTTTCTCTGGTTTTTGGTCATTGGTATTCAGTGCATCAAATCTATTCTTTAGATGGTTCCTACATTCAGGAGGAGTATATTCAAGGTCATATTTTGGCTCTCATGAATTTTTTTTTATTGTCTTCAGCTTCAACTTGAACTAGCATATAAGCAGTTGATGGTCTGTTCTACAATCAGCTCCTGGCCTTGTTTTGGCTGAAGATATTGAGCTTTTCCATTGTCTCTTGCCACAGACATAGTCAATTTGATTCCTGTGTACTCCATCTAGTGAAGTCCACATGTATAACAACCATTTGTGTTATGGAAAAAAGGTATTTGTAATGAAAAAGTCATTGGTCTTGAAAAATTCTATCTTGTGATCTCCAGCATTACTTCTGTCACCAAGGCCAAATTTTCCAACAACCAGTGATTCTTCTTTGTTTCCAACTTTTACATTCCAATCACCAGTGATAATCAGCACATCTTGAATGCATGTTCAGTCAATTTCAGACTGCAGAAATTGGTAAAAATCTTCAATTTCATCATCTTTGTTCTTGGTGGTTGGTGTGTAATTTTGAATAATAGTAGTATAAACTGGACTTCCTTGTAAGTATATGGCTATGTGATAGTTGGAGCTGTGTGTCAACTTGGCTGAGCCACAATTCTGTGTGGTTTAAGCAATTGTGATGTGGGTTGTTCCAATGATGGGATCAGATGTATATGTTTCGAGCAGCCAATCCATTGAAAGGAGTTTCCCTAGGGATATGGCCTGCTTCAAGTATATTTATGGACATCCTGGGAAAAGAGACACTCCTCTGTGGATCAGGATTCAGTGGTGCTCCTTACAACAAGAGTCCATGAGCGAACAATCCACCATTTGGCCTGCTGATCTTGGATTCATCTTTCATTGGAGTCAACAGCCAGTATACTGCTTGCCTACCTTAAGCTTGTCAGCCTCTGCAGCTGTGTGAGTCAGGAAAAGCCTCCAGCTTGACGTTTGATCCAAGAACTTGGGACTTGACAGCTTCTATTAAGATTCTGCCTACAATTGTCTGTGAGTGAACAATCCATCATTCAGCCTGGAGATCTTGGATTAGTCATTCTTTGGAGTCAACAGCCAGTATACTGCCTGCCAACCTTGAGCTCCTCAGCACCTGCAGCTGCATGAGTCAGGAAAAGCCTCCAGCCTGACATTTTATCTAGAAACTAGGGACTTGCCAGCTTCTATAAGTGTGTGAGTCATTTTCCTAAGATAAAGTTCTCTTTCTGTCTATTTATAAGCTTTACTGGTTTTATTTCTCTAGAGAACCCAGTCTAACACAGGCTATTATCCTATCACTGAAAATATTGTACTTCAGGATAGATCTTGAAACATTCTTTGTGATGATGAATGTCATGCCATTCCCAACATAGTAGATCATATGATTGTCTGATTCAAAATGTCCAAAACTGGTCCATTTCAGCTCACTAATGCCTAGGATATCAATCTTTATGTGTTCCATTTCATTTTTGACAACTTCCAATTTTCCTAGTTTCGTACTTCACACATTCCTTTTTCCAATTATTAATGAATGTTTGCAGCTGTTTCTTCTAATTTTGAGTTTGCCACACCAGTAAATGGAGGTCCCATAAGCTCTACTTTATCCATATCATTAAGTTTGGCTCTACCCTGATGAGGCAGTTCTTTCCCAGTTGTATTTTGAGTGCCTTCTGATCTGGTGGGCTCATCTTCAGGCACTGTATCAAACAACATTTCAGGCTATTCATAAAGTTGTCCAGTAATACATGAGTGTTATGAATAGTGTTTCACTACTATTCATGAGGTTTACCCTGGCGAATTCTTTGAGAAGAGATGGCCTCTTCCTTCTTCTGAGTCTGTCTCAGTCTGGAAGCTCTGCTGAAACCCATCCACCATGGGTAACCCTGCTGGCATTTGAAACACTGGTGGCACAGCATCCAGTCTCACAGCAACACGCAAGCCAACACAGCAGGACAAACTGACAGACAAATTAATCTCCCTTAGCTGTTCCAAAACCACTCCACTCACTTCCTGGCCTTCCCCCTACTATTCCAGCAGTCCACCCTGGCTTCTCACTTCCTCCTGCCTGGGTGGAGGGTCTCTCCCTCACCCCCTTACCTGTATCCAGCCATCTGCCCTTGCTTCTGCTTCCTTCTACCTGGGAGGAAACCTTAAAAGGGCAACCTTAAAAAGTAGCCCTGAGACTTCCAGGATAAGATGGCAGAACAACACCAGAACACAGTCCTTTCATCTCTTCAAACCTAACAAAATGAACACCAAATAAATGTTGAAAACTAGCAACACTCAAAGGAAGGTATATAACTTTTGGAAAGGATGATTGGGCAAAGAAGAAAAGAAGATTATCATAATCAAGGTATGATTTCTCCCCCACACTGTCTTCTCACCCTCTACTACCTCCCACCCCCACTCCACTCTTCAAACAATGCATGAGACAAAAGATGAGATGACAAATTCCTGAGGAAAATTCACTAATTTCCAAAATGAGGCAAGAAATAAATTGAGGAAAGAAGTAGCAATCAGAGAAATACCCACAAGAACCCTTGAAAAAGGAATCTTCTTCACTCATCATTTTATTCTTCCTAGCCAAAAGAAAGAAAGCAATGAAAGATTCTATCCAAAATGTATAAATAACAACTGAAAAGCCATAAGAAAGGCAATAAATCCAATAGAACAATGGATAAAAATTCATAGATATTTCACAGGAGAGGAAATAAAAATTGCCAATAAACATAGAAAATACTCAACTTCATTAGGAATTGGGGGAAAATGATTAATACCACAATGAGATTTTATTTTGCACCCAACAGATTGGCAAACATTAAAAGGTATGACAATAACAAGTGTTGGTAAAGAATGAAGGAATGGGGATTCTCACAAACTGCCAGTGAGGGTATAAATTTTTGTAGCTCCTCATGGTTTTAGATGTTATATGCAACTATACAACATTGAGTGTACTGCTGTGATTCATTTACCAAGTAGCCCTAAAGCTGCTAGTTTTAAGTAAGGCTCAGGACTAGAGAAATTTCTGCAGAAGTTTTAGGCTTTGATGATGAGCTCAATGCTCCACCCACCACTCATTATTCAGGACCAATAAATCCAAGCATGCTCCAAGTATCTGTGGTAAATACACAATATGAAAATCTCTGACAAGATTTAATAAAAGAATCATAGTGCAGATCCTTAGGGTCTTCCTCTGCTGATATAACACCTTTTTTTATAAAAAAAAAAAAAGCTCCTTGCTTGTTATCAGGCCTTACAGGTACCAATTGCCATGCAGTAAATTATTTTGTCATGGCAACCCCATGCTTATCAGAGTAGCATTTTCAACAACTGAGTTTTTTGGAAGTAATTTACCAGGGCTTTCCTACAAGGCATCTCTCAAATCTCTAACCTTTCAGTTAGCAGCTGAGTATGTTACGCATTTGCATTACCCAGGGTGTCCGCTATTTGGCTTGTTGTCTTGTTAGATGCCATCAAGTCAGGTCTGACTCATGGTGACCGTATGTATAACAGAGCGAAATTTTACCCGGTCCTACACTATCCTCATGTTGTGCATGAGGGTCGCTATGAGTTGGAGAAGACTCGACAGCATCTGTCCTCATAGTTGCTGCTATGTTTGAACCCATTGTTGCAGTCACTATGTTAATCCATCTAATTGAGAGTCTTCCTCTTTTTTGCTGACCTTCTACTTTACTAAGCACGATGTCCTTCTCTAGGGACTGCTCTCTTCCAATAACATGTCCAAAGTAAGTGAGACAGAATCTCACCAACCTCAATTCTAAGGAGCATTCTGGCTGGATGTCTTCCAAGACAGATTTGCTCATTCTTTTATCAGTCCATTGTATACAGGCACACCCCAGGTTATGAATAAGATCTTTTTCTGAGTGTGTCTTTAAGTTGAATTTGTAGGTAAGTCAGAACAGGTACATACAGTTCTTATTTAGCCTTAATTTAATGAAAGAAAACAAATTACTATAATGAAATGTGCAAAGACTTGGAGTTAGAAAACCAAAAGGGAAGAACACTCTCAGCATTTCTCATGTTGAAAGAACTGAGGAAAAAAATTAAGCATCGAGTTGCAATCTTGAAAGATTCTATGGGCAAAATATTGAATGAGGCAGGAAGCATCAAAAGAAGATGGAAGGAATACACAGAGTCACTGTACCAAAAAGAATTGGTGAATGTTCATCCATTTCAGGAGGTGGCATATAATCAAGAATGAATGGTACTGAAAGAAGAAGTCAAAGCTGCACTGAAGGGATTGGCAAAAAAAAAAAGGCTCCAGGAATTGACCATTGAGATGTTTCAACAAACGGATGCTGCATTGGAAGTACACCCTCAGTTATGCCAGAAGATTTGGAAGACAGCTACCTGGCCAACTGACTGGAAGAGATCCATATTGGTATCCATTCCAGAGAAACGTGATCCCACAGACTGTGGAAATTATTATTATTATCAAACAATACCATTAATATCACATGCAAGTAAAATCTTAGTGAAGATAATTTAAAACGGTTGCAGCAGCATATTAACAGAGAGCTTCCAGAAATCCAAGCTGGATTCAGAAGAGGACATGGAATGAGAGATATCATTGCTGATGTCAGATGGATCTTGGCTCAAAGCACAGAATACCAGAAAGATGTTTACTTAAGTTTTATTAACTATGCAAAATCATTCAATTGTGTGGGTCATAACAAATTGTAGATAACATTGAGAAGAATGGGAATTCCAGAACACTTGATTGTACTCATGAGGAACCTGTACATAGATCAGGAGGCTGTTGTTTAAACGGAACAGGGGGATACTACATGGTTCAGAATTAAGAAGGGAGTGCATCAGGGTTGTATCTTTTCACCATACTTATTCAATCTGTAGGCCGAGCAAATAATCCAAGAAGCTGGATTATATGAAGAAGAATGTGGCATCAGGATTGGAGGAAGATTCATTAACAACCTGCAATACACAGATTACACAACTTTGCTTGCTGAAAGTGAGGGTGACTTGAAGCACTTACTGATGAAGATTAAAGACTTTAGTATTACACCTCGATATGAAGAAAACAAAAATCCTCACAACTGGTCCAATAAACAGCTTCATGGTAGATGGAGAAAAGATTGACGTTGTCCAGGATTTCATATTACTTGGTTCTACACCAATGGAAGCAACAGTCAAGACATCAGAAGATGTATAACATTGGGCAATCTGCTGCAAAAGACCTCTTTCAAATGATGAAGAGCAAAGATGTCTCCTTGAAGACTAAGGTGCATCTAACTCAAGCCATGGTATTTTCAATAACCTCTTATGCATGTGAGAGCTGAACAATGAATAAGGAAGACCGAAGAAGAGTTGGTGCTTTCTAGTTGTGGTGTTGGAGAAGAATGCTAAGAGTACCATGGTCTGCTAAAAGGACTAACAAATCTTTCCTGGAAGAAGTGCAGCCAGAATGCTCTTGGAAGCAAGAATGGCCAGATTTCATTTCACCTACTTGGTCATGTTGTCAGAACGAACCATTCCCTGGAGAAAGAGATCATGCTTGGTAAAGGGGAGGGTCAATGAAGAAGGGGAAAGCCCTCAAAAAGATGGATAGGCACAGTGGCTGCAATGATGGACTCAGGTATAGCAAGGATCATGTGGCTGGCACAAGATCAGGCAGTGTTTCGTTCTGCTATGCATAGGATCACTATGAATCAGAGACAACTTGATGGCCTAATGACAACAACATTAGTGAAAGGAAAGTCTCAAAAACTTTTCCATGATTTAAATACTGCACATAGAGGAAGTGAAGGTGATTGTGATGAAGAATTTGTTGTGAGTAAGGGTTGATTCAGTCATTTCAAAGTGAGGGCAAATTTATATAACAAATTTATGGCAAGTACAAGTTGTCCATAAGTCTGACATCCATAACCTGGGGACTTGCTGTGTTCAATATTTTTCACCAATATCATAATCCAAAATCATCAGTTTTTCTTCAGTCCTCATTATTCATTGCCCAGCTTTCCCATGCATATGAGGTGATTATAAACGCCACAGATTGGTTGAGGAGCACCTTAGTCTTCAAAGTGATATCTTTGTTTTTTTAACACATTACAAAGGTGTTTAGCAGCTAATTGGCCTATCAAGCCAAACCAAACCAGCACACCTATGCTAATGAGACTTGTTGAAACTATGTGCTTGAACAAGAAAATCTCATTTGTCCCTCATGAATCATGTGCTATTTGATCCACTATTTCAGTTATCTAATACTGCATAAGGGAGCTCTGGTAGCATAGTGGCTAAGACACTTGCCTGCTAACCAGACGGCTGGCGGTTCAAACCCACCAGCCACTCCTCGGAAGGAAGGTTGGGCAATCCTACTTCCGTAGTGATACTGCCTCGGAAACCCAAGGAGGGGTCGCTATGAGTCGGGGCCGACTCGACGGCACATAACAACAACAACAACAACCACAGAATACTGCATAAAAAGTAGATTAAAATAAATCCAATAATAGAGTGCTATTCACAACAGTGAAGAGTTCTGGTGGTGTAGTTGTTAATGAATTCAGCTCCTAACCAAAAAGGTCAGCAGTTGGAATCCACCAGTCGTTCCATGGGAAAAAGATGAGGCAGTCTGTTTCCGTAAAGATTTACAGTCTTGCAAACCTTATGGGGCAGTTCTGTTCTCTCCTAAAAAGATCACTATGAGTTGGAATCAACTCAATGGCAGTGAGGTTATGAAACGATAAGAAAATCCAATGCCATCAAGGCAATTTCAACTCATACTGCCTCTACAGGGCAGAGTAGAATCCTGCCCCACAGGATTTTCAAGGCTGTAATCTTTACCAAAACAGCCATCCATAGCTTTCTCCAGTTGAGTAGCTGGTGAGTTTGAACAGTTTTCCTTTTGGTTAGCTGCCAAATGCTTAACCACTGCACCAATAGGGCTCCTGCAACAATGAGAAGGCAGAGATACACTCAAACAGTCGTTTTTAATCCTTAATAATTTTTAAATTACATTTATGGAATGTAATAATTAAACACCATTAAGGAGCTCTGGTGATGTGGTGCCTAAAGCATTTGACTGCTAACTGTTCAAATGCACCAGCCACTCCTTAGAAGGAAGATTGGACAATCTATTTCCATAGTGATGCCGCCTCAGAAACCCAAGGAGGGGTCACTATGAGTCAGATTTGACTTGACAACAGTGAGTTTTTTGTTTTGGGATTTTTTGTTTGTTTGTTTTTCTGGCTTAAGTGCATTCTGCTTCAAATTTCAAGTAATTTCCAGATTTGTACTGATTTAAATAATGTCTCTATGAACTACTGGAATGGGGAACTATAGGAGCAATAGGGATGAACTGTAGTATGAAACAGATAACATATTTCTTATATAAGTCCTAACCTTGCCAGAATTGCAAAAATTGAGAAAATTTTGGAACACAGTTATTCTGAAATCATAATGGAAATTTATGTTAGTATTACTGCTTAGTCCCAGGTGAATCTTTCCTATGAAATAAACCTGACAAACCTTGGCTACAGAAAAAGATGTTAAATACCTCTAGTCTCTACAGCGTTTCACTGTCAGCTGCGCCTTCCCCCAGACAGTCACAGAGATGAGGCTCCTATGAGTGCACTTTAAAGAAAAGAGGAAAAGAATGACAACAACCAGAACTGAACTAATGCCTGAACTTCCAGCCCCCAGAGATGGGCTATGTTCCCCCTTGCATTTCAGCATCTGTGGGGCAGATTCATGCTATATCTGTAAACCAGACATTTGCTGGGCTGGGTGAAGAGAGCAAAGCAATTTACTCACTCTCTTGAGTCCCTGCAACTATCCAAAATAAAAATCTTTTATGAGGATATTTCCAGATAATATTTAAACTATGTAGCCAAGTTTCAAAATGTTCCTGAACACACCAGTCCACTAGAATTTCCAGGGTAAGAAGCAAGCAATTGCTTCCCATAAAATCCCATCTCATAAAATCAGCAGAAATTTTGATTCCTCTATAGGCAAATTTGGAGCTCTGGTGGCATAGTGGTTAAAGCACTCAGCTGCTAACCAAAACGTTGGCGGTTCAAAGCTACCAGCTGCTCCATGGGAGAAAGATGAGGCAGTCTGCTTACATAAAGATTCATAGCCTTGGAAACCCTACAGGGTCCTAATGGGTCACTATGAGTCAGAATTGACTCAGTGGCAGTGGGTTTAGTTTTTGGTTCTATAGAGCTCTGGTAGCATAGTGCCTAAGGCACATGACTGCTAACCAGAAGGCTGGCAGTTCAAACCCACCAGCCACTCCTCGGAAGGAAGGTTGGGCAACCCTACTTCCGTAGTGATACTGCCTCGGAAACCCAAGGAGGGGTCGCTATGAGTCGGGGCCGACTCGACGGCAAATAACAACAACAACAACAACAGATAAATCTTATCCTATTCTGGGATACATCTGAGGTTACATATGAACTATCTGCTTAAATAGCAACTGCACTTGCTTAAATAAGTCCTGCTTCAAGTCAGTGAAGCCAAGATCATGGCTTCAGTCCTCTGGTGGATCAGGCAGCAGCATCTCTCTATTTTTTAAGCAGAGACTCTATCCCTGACCCTCTAGAAAATTCCACAAGTACAATAATAACCAATCTCATTTTCTTGTTTGCTTGGCTCCTGGCCCCCTTTAAGGACCAAAAACAAGAATGATTCAAAAACCGATTCTTTACCATTTGACTCACAACTTACCTTTCTATTCTTGTAACTGATTACCAAGCAATTTATTTCATTCTTGGCTCGGATATGGCTTTCTTGAGTGCTTAGTCTTCTTTCCCTCTCCCGGAAATATAAAATGGCCTTCCGTCCTTCAAATTCTAAGATCCTGCACAATCTCCTCCTTCTGCACCACTATACCAGCACTCACCACATTACCTTGTAATTAATTATGGGGCTCCCCTCCTACGTCTTAATTACCCTAGGGCACTGTGCTTTCTTCACTTTAGTGAAGCCAGTGTTTAAGGTAATGCCTGGCACATAGCAGTTTCTTAATCACCGTTTACTGAATGAATGGCCTGGCTTCTTGGATATAGCCCTGGATTATGATTTTCTTTTTTTTTTTTTTTTTCTTCTTCACCCAAATCAGTGTATATCTACGCTCTTAGTGGTTTACTTCCCCTTCCCTACCCACCCTTGGTAACCATCAAATAATATTTCTTTTATTTGTGAAATCCTTTTCTTGACTTTTTACAATAGTGATCTCATATAATGTTTATCCTTTTGTGATTGACTAACTTCACTCCGCAAAATGGCTTCTAAGTTCATCCATGCTATGAGATGTTTCACAGATGCATCACTGTTCTTTAACTTTGCATACTATTCCACTGTATGTGTTACCATAGTTTGTTAATCCATTCTTCCAATGATAGGCATTAGGTTGCCTCCAATTTTTTGCTATTGTGTATAGTGCTGCAATGAGCATGTTGTTGTTGTTGTTGTTTGCGGTCGAGTCGGCCCCGACTCATAGCGACCCCTCCTTGGTTTCCAAGGCAGTATTACTACGGAAGTAGGATTGCCCAACCTTCCTTCTGAGGAGTGGCTGGTGGGTTTGAACCGCCAGCTTTCTGGTTAGTAGTCAAGTGCTTTAGCCACTATGCTACCAGAGCATAGGTGTGCATATATCTGTTTGTGTCATGGCTCTTATTTCTCTAGGGTATATACTTAGTAGTGGAATTGCTGAATTATATACTATTTCTATTTCCAGCTTTCTAAGGAGGTGACATATGGTTTTCCACAGTGGCTGCACCATTTTACAGTCCCACCAGCAGTGTACCTATACCCTTACCTGTGTGTTGTTTTCTGGGTTTTTTTTTTTTTTTCTTTTTTAATTCGGCTATTAGTGCTTAGGTAAGATGATATCTCATTATTGTTTTGATTTGCAACTCTCTATTGGCTAATGATTGTGAGCATTTTTTCATGTGTGTGGCCCTCCAAACAGATCTTTATAAGGAAAAATCACTGCTATTTCATTCACCCAGAAGGTGGATGGTGAATGCATATTGCTTTCATAGGCTTTCTTTTTCTTTCCCAACATAACAACTTCCACATTTACAGCTCAGGGATATTGATTACATTTTTCATGTTGTGCCACCATTATTATTATCCTTTTCCTAAATATTCCACCACCTGTTAGCATAAATTCAGTGACCCTCGTACAAAAGTTTCCTCCTTTCCCCACCCCCACCCCCCGCCTCCTATCCCTAGTAACAACTAATAATCTTTGGTATAAAACCAAACTCACTGCCATCGAGTCAAACCCAACTCATAGCAACCCCTCCCTGGGTTTCCCAGGCAATATCACTACAGAAGTAGATTGCCCAACCTTCCTTCCAAGGAGTGGCTGGTGAGTTTGAACCACCAGCCTTCTAGTTAGCAGTCAAATGCCTTGGGCACTATGCTACCAATGCTCCTAATCTTTGGTGTATATATATATATATATATATATATATATATATATATATATAATCTTTTTTTTTTTTTTTCCAACCTATCTAGAAATTTTCCCTCCCCTCCATTCCCATCCCTGGTAACCAACAAAGAAAATTTCCTTCTATGTATAAACCTTTCCTTGACTTTTTATAATAGCAGACTAATACAGTATTTGTCTTTCTGAAATTGACTTATTTCACTCAGCATAATGTCCTCCAAGTTCATTCACATTATGTGGTGTTTAACAGATTCCACATTATTCTTTAGGGTTGCATAGTATTCCATTATGTGTGTGTACCACAGCTTGCTTATCCTTTCCTAGGTTGTTTCCATCTCTTTGCTATTATGAATAGTGCTGGGATGAACATGTTGTTGTTGTTGTTATGTGCCATTGAGTCGGTCCCGACTCATAGCAACCCCTCCTTGGGTTTCCGAGGCAGTATCATAGGTGTGCATGTATCTGTTCATGTCCTGTCTCAATTGTGAACATTTCTTCATATGTTTGTTAGCTGCCTGAATGTCTTCTTTGGTGAAATGTCTGTTCATATCTCCTATTTTTAATTGGGTTATTTGTCTTTCTGTTGTTAAGTTGTTGAAGATTTTTATAAATTTTTAGAGATTAGTCGCTTGTCAAGTATCTTGTTGCCAATTTTTTTTTCCCAGTCTGTGTGTTCTCCTTTTACTCTTTTGGTGAAATCTTTTGATGCACATAAGTGTCTAATTTTTAGGAGGTCCCAGTCATCTATTTTTTCTTCTAATGTTTGTGTATTTTTAGTTATATTCAATAGTGTGTTTATGCCCTGAGTTTGAGTTCCTAAATTTGTCCCTATTTTTCCTTTGATGGTTTTTATAGTTTTAGGTTTTACATCCAGGGCTTGGATCCAATTGAGTTTATTTTTGTATACAGTGTGAGATAAGAATTGGATAATATTTTGCATTTAGCTTTGAGTCCAACTTTATTACTCAAGCTTGGAACTTTTTACTTAGACACTGGCCTAGGGTTTCCTTAGCACCTCATAACAGAGCTAGTTGATCAAAAGAGTATGACATTCTGCTACTCCCTCTTGACCACAGCCAGTCTTGTTGCACCCAACAGTCCTTTTCTCTACCCCAAGAGAGAAAGAAATAAGTGCCCTGGGACACAGAGGGACCAGGAAACACAACACAGAAGAATCTAAGCAAATCTATCTCTACTATCTGAAGTACAGTCCTAAATATCGCTATCTGATCTTCCAAAGATGACAAATTCAGTGGAGCATCTACCAAATAGTAGGTACTATGCTGTGCTTTATATATATCATCTCATTTAATCTTCTAAACCTTTTGAGCAAGAGATATCTATTTTATAAATGAAAAAATGGGTGTCAAAAAATTTATGTAACTAGTCACAGATGAAACATTTAAGTAAATGGTAGGGTTGGAATTCACACCTAGGTTTGTCCAACTCCAATGCCAATGTCAATGATATTTCTACTATACAACTAAGCCATATGAGTGTGGTCTTAAAAATTGGTCTTTATCAAGTAAACCTTAAGGACACTTGAGAAAATGAAAAAAATAAATAAAAACTTCAAGAGAGAAGACACCAAGACTAAGAAAAACGGTAAGATTTGGTAAATTTTTTAAAAGATCTTTTTTTAAAAGGATTTGATTGATGAGATTGATGACAGTTAAGATAGATATAGCAATGCAAAATCTTGTAACTCTTGATAAATTGGATTGATGATGGTGTGACTTTTTAGTGACTCATATAAAGACTCAAAATAATTAGGAAAATCAGAATGGCATTCATAAATATCTCTGATTTAAAAAACAAACAGCACTATTTGAACAAAAAGAACACTACACAAGAACAAGTTACTTAAGTTAATTATAAAATTGTATGTTTTTCTCATGGTGCTTTTTCATGCACACAAACTGTCTCATTAGCTGTTACTAATACTAAGTAATCCAGGTCAGAAGTGACTAGCATGCAAATAACCATGCAACACAAAATGTTCTCCTACAATCAGATGACTGAGCAAGATTAATCAGAGAATGCATTTTCACTTTCAGATAATCTTTGAATATTTACTTAGAGAAAGTATTTAAGCATTTTCCTGATCAAATGACAGATAACAGTACAGACAAAATGTACATGAGAAAAAAATACATTTAAGCAAGAGCTGGAGTTTCAGTGTATAAATTTGAGTTCTTTACTCTAGCTTCAAGTTCCCTATGATTTGACTCCTCTGCCCCAACTCCTTTTCCCACCGACCACCATCTGACTGCCTTGATTAATTGCCAGACATGAAAGAACTCTCCTCACACATTCCAGCCACATTGGACTTCTTTTATTCCCTCAAGCATGCCAGCTCTTTCCATTGCCAGAGCCTTCACTCCATGTTCCTTACCTGGCTTTCTCCTCATCCCTAATGTCTCTCAGCCTAAGAGTGTTACTTCCTCTTTTTTTTGTTGTTGTTTTTTGTTTAATTATTATTATTTTATTCTGTTTTATGAAAAGAAGAAACAGGCTCATTCAGAAAGTTTGTATAATTTCCCCAGTGTCACACTTCTCCTAACTGGCAAAACTAAAGTTCAAACCCAAATCACACAAAAGGCAAAGTGTCATGAACAATATAATTCCATCTTCAATAAGGATACGTATGCAAGAAGTGCAGAACTGGAAGATAATATGCATACATAAGAAAAATTATGCTGAGGTGATAAGATTACAAGGGTTTTCTCAATTTAAACACATATATATATGCTTTTTAAATGTTTTATGGCTCTTGAGGCTACTTTCCTCCATCTGAGTAAGTGGGGATTTGACTCTGGTCCACTCCTGAACCATCCACTCAGCAGCTGCTTCTCCTGCACAGTGTATGCTCCCTCCTACCCCTCTAAACCCACTATGGGCCACTGCTAGTCCATACTCTTGGTCCATACTCTCCCTAGACAGTATGCTGGTGCTTCCAAATGGGTCTTAACTCAGAGATGACTGTGGGGTAGGCCTCATATAATTTTTACTCCCTCATTCTTTGATTCTCTATTATACTGACAGATCAAATTTCACTAACAGGTTAGGTCTAATCAAAAGAAATTATACTGAGGGATGAATGTTTTTTAACCACATGCTAAATATGACTTCCATATCCAAAATCCAAGGGAAATGTAGAAAAAAAAAAGTTAAATCCTCCACAAGAGTGTCCTGTTGGTTATATCCCAGTGCCTAATCTTACCCTCCTGTCTTCATCAAATCTCCAGAGTGAAACTCTCCAAACCTTTGTAGAATAACCTTACTCTTCACTCATTGGGAACTTCTCTGACTCTAGAGTACATTCTCCAATTCCTCACCCTTCCTGGCTCTGAGTAATCTGTGGGGTATACTAATCTTTCAAAAGAGTAGTTCCCTACATCTGAGTTATTCAATCTAGAATATCATCACTGGGGACTACTCTAAGGCAGTTTGAGGTAGGCTTTTGCAGTATCAGGCTTGGTTTTCTTAAGGTCTCCCCAAAGACTGTGCTTTCTTGTGCTTCCTGATCATCCCATACATGTACAGTCACACACCCCAAAGACAAATATTGTCTCAAAGTCAGTACATCCAAATCTGCACCACTCTCTGTCTCTGTCTCTGTCTCTGTCCAGTAATTTGTCATAGCAAATTTGCACCATCTGGAGAGTAATGACAACTCCTCTCTGTTCTTCTCTTACATTGATAGTATGCTCCCAGAGTTTATCAGTGAATAAGAAATACTTAAGAAACAAAGTCTGTTAAGCCAGTTGCTGTCAAGTTGACTCCAACTCATGGAAATCCCATGTATTTCAGAGTAGAATTATGTTCCATAGGGTTTCAATAGCTGATATTTTGGAAATAGGCCAACAGATCTTTCTTCTGAGGAACATCTGGGTGGACTTGACACTCTAATATTTCCGTTACTGGCCAAATATCATTTGCACCACTCAGGGAGTCCACACAAAGGCTTCGAGGCATTCTATCAGATAGCGCTCAATGAGGGAAGCAGAATCACTATGACTGGTATAGAATTAAAGATTTATTATGATGATAAATATTAGACAATTACAGGAAAAGCTCAGGAAGTAAAATCCTCAAAGGAGAAGGTTAGAGAATCCAAGAAGAGTCACTAACCAGCATCCATGATTAGGAACAGTAAAAAGTAATGATAAGTGGTTGCCTTTGCATTTGGTGTATCTGGTGATCAGCCTGTAGTTTTCAGTGAGTCAGCAGGGCTGGCAGAAGAGGAAAAAAAGCTAGACAAATAGCTTGGGAGAGCAAGAACAAGCCAGAGAGGAGGCAGAGAAAGATGGCAAAGTGAGTGGAGGTTCAGCAACTAACCTACTGAACAATGAATAAAACAACCACAAACTACAAGCTCAGAGCTCTGGATGGCAGTAAGGTGTTAGAGAGTTGGGTAAGTCCAGACACTGAGAGAGGAGGAGCAGGGATGGCTCGGAATTTGGGAGAACTTATCCACTAACATCAACACTAACACACTCATCACTGTTATTTTGGGGACAGGGCTGGGTAACATCCCAAACAGGGAACACAGAAAAGACGGTAATTTGAGAGCTGCAGCCCAATATTTGTTAAGGTGGTAAAAAGTCGCCATGGGAGTTTGTGGGCTATGCAGTTGGTAAGGGGTGAAGGGACACCATGGTGCTATGAGAGAGTATTGTTGAATCTTGCTGAGGCCTGAGATGGATGAGCACTAAGTCTAGGAGGAACAGCAAGGGTAGCAGGGTAAGGGGAATACTTAAGACTGACAGGGAACAAGCTCCAAGGATTGACAGAATATCCATTGAGATGTTTCAACAAACGGATGTAGCAATGGAGGCACTAACTTGTCTTTGCCAAGAAATTTGGATGATAGCTGCCTGGCCAATTGACTAGAAGAGATCCATATTTGTACCCATTCCAAAGAAAAGTGATTCAACCGAATGTACAAATTATTGAACAATATCATTGATATCACACACAAGTAAAATCTTGCTGAAGATTGTTCAAAAACAGTTGCAGCATTATATTGATAGGGAACTTCCAGAAATGCAAGCTGGATTCAGAAAAGGACATGGAACAAGAGATATCATTGCTGATGTCAAATGGATCTTGGCTCAAGGCAAAGAATACCAGAAAGATGTTTACTTGTGTTTTATTGACTATGCAAAAGCATTTGACTATGTGGATCATAACAAATTATGGATAATAGAGAAGAATGGGAATTCCAGAATATTTCATTGCACTCAAGAGGAAAAAAATATGTACCAGGAGGCTGTTGTTCAAACAGAACAAGAGGATACTGCATGATTTAAAATCAGGAAAGAAGTGTGTCAGGGTTGTATCTTTTCACTATACTTATTCAATTTGTATGCTAAGCAAATAATCTGAGAAGATGGATTATATGAAGAAGATTGGGGCATCAGGATTGGAGGAAGACTAATTAACAATGTGTGATATGCAGATGACACAACCTTGCTTACTGAAAGTGAAGATGACTTGAAGCACTTACTGATGAAGATTAAAGACTACAGTCTGCAGTATGGATTATACCTCAACATCAAGAAAACAAAAATCCTCACAACTTGACCAATAAGCAGCATCATGATAAATGGAGAAAAGATTGAAGTTGTCAAGGATTTCATATTACTTGGTTCTACAATCAACACCAATGGAAATAGGAGTCAAGAAATCAGATAATATATTGCACTAGAAAAATCTGCTGCAAAAGACATCTTTAAAGTGCTGAAGAGCAAAGATGTCTCTTTGAAGCCTCAGGTGTGCCTAACCAAGCCATGGTGCTTTCAATCACCTCATATGCATGTGAAAGCTGGATAATGTATAAGGAAGACTGAAGGATAGTTGGTGGTGCTTTTGAGTTGTGGTGTTGGAGAAGAATACTGAGAGTACCATGGACTGCCAGAAGAACAAACAAATCTTTCTTGGAAAAAGTGCAGCCGGAATGCTCGTTGGAAGTGAGAATGGCCAGACTTCATCTCACGTACTATAGTCATGTTGTCTGAAGGGACTATTCCCTGGAGAAGGATATCATGATTGGTAAAATGAGGGGGTCAGAAAAAAAGGGGAACACCTTTAATGAGATGGATTGGCACAGTGGTTGCACAATGGGTTCAGGTATGGCAAGCATTGTAAGGTTGACACAGGACGGGAAGTTCATTCTGTTGTACATAAGGTCACAATGAGTTGGAGCTGACTGATGGCAACAACAACAACAACAGGAAAAGAGAATTGCACAACTCCACAATAATAGTAGGGGACTTCAACGCACCACTTTCAATTATAGACTCACTGGCAATTCACTGCCAGGAAAAAAGGAAACAAAGATCATGGCAGAAATAAACGAAGCAGAAAAACAATAAGAAGAATCAATAGACCCCAAAGTAGATTCTTTGAAAGGATGAATTAGACAAACCACCAGCTAGATAGACAAAAGGAAAAAAGATAAAACCAGAAGAAGCAAATAACCGAATTGAGAAATAAATTGGTGACTTTAAACTGATTCATCAGAAATAAAGAAGATCACAGGTGACTACTATAAAGAATTGAACTCCAAAAAATTCAAAAACCTAGATGAAACAAATTCCTAGAAACATGCTACCTACCCAAGCTAACACAAAGAGAGGTAGAAAATTTAAATAGACTTATTTCAAAAGAAGACATAGAAAATGTCATCAAAAAAAGTTGTCAACAAACAAAAGCCCAGGACCAGATGGCTACATTGGAGAATTCGACCACACATTCAGAGCAGAGTTGACACCAAGTAGCCTCAATCTTTTCAAAAACATAGAAATGGCAAGAACATTACCAAACTCTTTTTATGAAACAAACATAACCCTGATAACCAAACCAGGCAAAAACACCACAAAAAAATAAAATTACAGACCAACAGCACTTGTAAACATAGATGCAAAGAATTTCTACAAGGTCTAGCCAATAGACTTCAGCACCATATCAAAAAATAATCATATACCATGATCAAGTGAGGTTCATACCAGGATGACAAGGGCACCTCAACATTAGAAAATCAATCAATCCACCACATAAATAAAACAAAGGAAATGAACCATATGATTAAAAGATATTTGATAAAATTCAACACTGATTCCTGACCAAAAAAAAAACCTCTCAGCAAACTAGGAATGGAAGGGAAATTTCTCAACATAATCAAGGGCATATATGCAAAACCAACAACTAACACTGTACTCAACAGAGAACAATGTTAGCCTTCCCTTGGAGAACAGAAATGAGACAAGGATGCCCATTATCACCACTCATAATCAATATTGTACTGGAAGTCCTAATCAGAGCAATGAGAAAGAAAAATAAAACATATTCAAATTGGAAATAAAGAAATAAAACTATCTCTACTTGCAGATGACATAATCCTATACATACCAAAAAACAAACCCACTGCCATCAAGTTAATTCTGACTCATAGCAACCCCCAATGGATTTCTGAGGCAGTAAATGTTACAGAAGTAGATTGCCTCATCTTTCCTTCTGTGGAGTGGCTGGTGGGTTTGATCCACCAACCTTCTGGTTAGCAGTCAAATGCCTTAGGTATTGTGCCACCAGAGCCCCTTAGAAGTATCTACAGGTATGCGTAAATACTAATATGAGTGTGGAGGCACATATATTCATTGAAGATACAAATATAGATACTCCTCAGACATAACCAAACACCTCCTGTGATAGTTAAGATTGTCAAATTGGCTGAGCCATGGTTTTGAGTGGCTGGGCAGCTGGATGTAGTTACCCCCCATGATGAGATTGTAATCACCTCCGTAGTGGAATCTGCTGTCAGCAGCTAAGTAGCTGCGTTCACAATGTGGCCTGCTTCCAGAAGATAAGGAGAAGCTGGGAAAGTTCTCTAGCTTTCTGGCACATATGGATCTGCATTTCACCAAGTCTTCATCTCAGCAGCCTGCCATGTTGCCTGCCTGTCTTGGGATTGTTCCTGGACTTAAACTTGTGATCTGCCATGTTGCCTGTTGATCTTGGGATTGTACCATTGTGCTTGCCAACCTTGGCTTCATCAGCCTCAGCATGAGTTACAAGAAGCCTCCAGTCCCAGTGGGCCTGGAATAAGAGACAGAGCTGAAAGCCAAAGTCAAGGGGCCTTCACCCAGCCCCTAGAGCCAGCACTCTGAATTTGGACTTCTAACTTCCTAAACTGTAAGAGGGTAAATTCCTGTTTGTTAAGCCATCCACTTGTGGTATTTCTGTAATAGCAGCACTAGAGAACTAAGACACCTCCCAACATTAGTTTTCTGCGTTTGATGGCTTGGGACCATAGTTTCAGACAATTAGCATAAGATATTTCACAAAAATTATGACCTGCATCCTAATGAAGTGAGTAACATCTGGAGTCTTAAAAACTTGCAAGTGGCCATCTAAAACACAATTATAGATCTCTACTCACAAGGAGCAAAACAGTAAGAAGGTAACCAAAAGGGCAGAGGAGAAATAAATCTACACAAGCCACAACTTCATCCACTTTGAGACCAGAAGAATTAGATGGTGGCCAGTTACCATCACAGACCATTCTGACAAGGGTCATATTAGTTAGTCCCAGATAGAATGGGAGAAAAACATGGAGTAGAACTCAAGTTCTTATTAAAAAAATAAAAAAGAAAGAAAGAAAAGAAGAAAAGCCAGACAAACTTGAACAGTAGAAAACAGTACTCTCTGATACTACTACCCTGAGATGCTCTTTAAACCCAGAATTGAGCCTGTTCCCTGTGATCACTTTTTACTGAAATAGTAGAGTGGCACACAAATAAAAGTGAGTATCTACGACTGGTTTCCTACTTAAAAACAATCAGGTTGAGACCAAAAGGTCAACAATTACTCAAAAGAAAATGTTGATACATTGTGATAAATGTAACTAATGTCACTGAACAATTTGTACTAAAATTGTAAAATGGTAACCTAACTTTCTATATAAACTTTCATCAAAACCTCAATAAAATATTGCATCCACTCCTCACTTATTGACATGGTTAGATTCCAAAGACCAAAGTATAATGCGAAAATGGCATTACGAGAAAATGGAGGATGAGCACATAATTGCCAAATTGTATCATTACATAACTACCAAATTACATCGTTTCATAAATGCCAAACCACTGAGCTTGTGCAAGTTGACACATAACTAACCATCACAGCCAGTGTTACTCTCGCCCCACACCTCAGCATTCATTACTGCCAGACATGTATCATTAATGCACAAAATAGTCAGATAGTTGTTTTTTTTACTACTGTCTTAAATGAAAAATATTAGATAATGAGACACTTGGTAAGTGAGGAGTAGGTGTGTTTGGGAAAAAAAAAAAAAAAAAGGAAGAAGAAGAAGCTAGAACCTGGGAAGACAAACAGGAACCTGTAAAGGCAAACTAGAACATAAAAAGACAAACTGGAACTTGCCATCTGTCTCTCATAATGCAGATGTTGTGCCAAAAAAAAAAAAAAACCTGGTATCCTTAGCCATAAAGAACTGCCCAGGACTCAGAGAAATTGAAAGAGGAGATCTGGAAAGCAAAAGAAAAGCTGTGAACCCAGTAGCTTCCTCACACCTGAGGTGAGCCAACAGATGAAACAAAATCATTGAGCTGTGACATCTCCTGGGGTCCTGTACTAACCTTCTAGGCACAATGGCTGCTGCTTCACTTCCACTTTCCAAGTATTGCACAAATTTCTGTTGTGACCAACCCTAACTCAGAACCTTATAGGAAAGTACATTCTCAGAAATGTAGTTCCAATTTAACTAAACTGTTGTTGTTGTTATGTCCCATCGAGTCAGAACTGACTCATAGTGACAAACTCCTCCTTGGGTTTCTGAGGTGGTATCACTATGGAAGTAGATTGCCCAACCTTCCTTCCAAGGAGTGGCTGGTGGGTTTGAACCACCAGCTTCTGGTTAGCAGTCAAGTGCCTTAGGCACTATGCTACCAGAGCTCCCTAAACTGACACAGAACAAAACCCTACTGACACAACTCTGTATTGAGGGAACAGCAAATAGCTGCTGGGATGTGTTAGAATATGAGAAGTAAGCTTGGGAAGAAGAAAAGAAGAAAATGAACTTGTAAAGGAGGTTGGAACCAAATGGTAAGATCTCTATTTGTACCATGGGATTTTAGAGTTATCTCCAAGAAAAAACAAAACATTGTGTGGGATTTTAGAGTTATCTCTAAGAAAAAACAAAACATTTTGGCAGACTGGCTAGATGCTTACCAGTCCCATTTCCTCTTCTTGAGAACACAGAAAGACTACATTTCCTGGTCTCTCTTGCAGTAAGGTTGGGACCACATGATGGAATTCTGGTCCAATGGACTATCAGCAAAAGTGTTCTCAATAAAATGTCCCACAAAATAGTCCATATTTTCTCTCCTCTAGATTCTCTCTCATCTGCATTTTTCTCTGTATTCCTGGAAATGAAGGACTCCAAAATGCTAGAACCACCCTGAGTACCAGGGTGGAGAAGAACCTGCCCTGGACTATGATGTGTACTTGAAATAAACCTTTATGGTTTCAGTGGTTTGTTATAGCAGTTCATTGTTAGATGCCATCAAGCCATTTCCAACTCATAATGACCCTATGTACAACAGAATGAAACACTGCCCAGTCTTGTGCCATCCTTACAATTGTTTCTGCATTTGAAATCATTGTTGCAGCCACTGTGTCAATCTTTCTTGTGGAGTGTCTTCCTCTTTTTCCTAACCCTCTATTACAAAGGGGTCTTGATCTCTTGTCTTGATCTCTCCTGATAACATGGCTAAAGTACCTGAGAAGTCTTGCCATCCTTGCTTATAAGAAGCATCTGGCTGTACATCTTTCAAGATAGATTTGTTTGTTCTTCTTGCAGTCCATAGTATATTCACCAACACCATAATTCAAATGCATAATTTCCATGCATATGAGACAATTGATCATTCTGAGGCTGGGTCTGGCACACCTTAGCCTTTAAAATGATACCTTCACTTTTTAATACTTTAAAGAAGTCTTTTGGAGCAGATTTACCCAATATGTCATTGGATTTCTTGATTGCTGCTTCCATGGGCATTGATTGTGGATCTAAGCAAAATTAAGTCCTTAACAACTTCAATTTTTACTCCATTTACCATGATGTTGCTTATTGGTTCATTTGTGAGGATTTTTGTCTTCTTTATAGCAGCTAACATTACTTTATAATCAACCATCCAGTTAACCGGTTGCTGTATAGTCAACTCTGACTTATGGTGATCCCCTGTGTATCAGAATAGAACTGTGAGGTTGGTGGGTTTGAACTGTTGGCTAGGTTAGCATCCAAATAATTACCCATTATGCCACCAGGGCTCTATGCACTCCACAGAATTTTTCAGAAGTAGATTGCCAAGCCTTTCTTCCAAGGCACCTCTGGATGCACTCAAACCTCCAACTTTTCAGTTAGCAGCTGAGCCTGGTAACCATTTGCACTACCCAGAAACAATGTGACCTTACCCTGACTAATACCATCAAATAGAAAATAGATTTGGTGGAGCAAGTGCTTTGTAATTGGCAGTTCAAACCCACCTAGCTTTTCTGCAGAAGAAAAGGCCTTATGATCTGCTTCCATAAAGATTACAGCCAAGACTACCTTATAGAGCAGTTCTACTCTGTAATTTATGGAGTTCCCATAAGTTATGGGTCAACTGGACCGTAGCTAACAATATAACCAAAGGATTTTTTTAGCAGAGCAATAAGGTCCCTAGGTGACACCAACAATTAGCACTTGACTATTAGCCGTTCAAACTCACCCAGACTCTGAAGATAGGTCTGACACTCTGCTTCCAAAGGGTCTCAGCTTTGAAAGCAGCTGTATGGAGCAGTTCTTCTCTGCACATATGGGGTTGCTTTGAATCAGAAATGGAAGTTAACAACGAATAAAGGCCCTGAGTAACACAAATGGTTTGCTGGACCATTCTGTAATTCATGAAGTCACCACAGGCCGTAATTGACTCCACTGCAACACATTTTTTTGTTTATGGTCGAAACACTCAAATTACAAGCACCAATTACTTCAAAATCTTTTAATTAATAACTATTTCTTTGGAAATTCATTTGTAAGTGTTACTTTTCATTTTCTAAATTTATATGTTGGAGGTCAGTTTTAAGATTATCTATTGAATTCCATTAGTCTATTTGTTATAGGACCAATAACATTGTTTATTGGTTTTTCTTAATGTGATTTTATAATGTATTCAACATCTTACAAAATAATACTTTCCTTATTTTTCCATTTCATAACTGTATTAGCTATTAGCACAGATCTAGTTAGTCTCTAATCAATTTTACCATTAGATTTTTAGATTCATCAAATATATAATTGTGGTTTTTTAATTTAAATTCTAGTAGACCCATAAATTAGGAGCTCTGGTAGCATAGTGCCTCAGGCATTTGACTGCTAACCAGAAGGCTGGTAGTTCAAACCCACAAGCCACTTCTTGGAAGGAAGATTGGGCAATGTACTTCTACAGCGATACCTCCTTGGAAACCGAAGGAGGGGTTGCTATGAGTTGACTTAACTCGACAGCAGTGAATTTTGAGTCCCATAAATTAATTAATTTGGAATAATTATGTCTTTAAATTTTCAATACTTGAATCAAGAAACTATATGTTTTATTACTTGTTTTCTTTTATTTCTTTCTAAAGTTTTTAATATATTTCATCACTTAGGCGCTCTGGTGGCCTAGTGCATAAGGCATTTGACTGCTACCCAGAAGGCTGGAGGTTTAAACCAACCAACCACTCCTCAGAAGGAAGATTGGGCAATCTACTTCCGTAGTGATACCGCCTCAGAAACCCAAGGAGGGGTTGCTATGAGTCGGATCCGACTCCACGGCAGTGAGTTTGGTTTTTTGGTTGAAGTTTCACTTATTTCTTATTAAGATAGTCTCATTTTTAAGCTACTTTTAGTTGGATGCTTTTTTCTGTTACACTTTTCCAACCTAATAATTGATAAATATGTTGAACTACTTTACTAAACTTTCTAATTATTGACGCTTTATTTCTCTTGGAATTTCTAGGTGCACATAATATCGTCTGGATAAAATGATAATATCAATTATTCTATTTCAGCATATCTGTCTCTAATTTTTGTTTCATATCTTGTTTCCTTAGCCATAACATCTTGAATAATATTAAATTTAAAAATGGTAATAAGTAAGCTCTTTGTTTTATTCATTATTTTAATAGTAATACCTCTAGGAAGTCAGTATTATCTTTCAAAGGTTTTTAAATACAAAAATTACATAATCACATTTGTGCTTAAAAAAAAAAAAAAAGAGGACCTGTATCTTTTCATGTCCTAGTGAAAAGAGCACGGGCTTTAGAATCAGATGTAAGTAGGTTCAGCAGAATTCTAAGGTGACTCCAATGATCCACAGCCTCGTATAATTCACTCCTCTTGAGTGTGGGAGACACCTGTGATACATCGAGATGTAACTCCATTGATTAGTTTATAGTATATGTCACCTGAAACCAAAGCCAAACCCACTGCCACTGAGTTCATTCCTACTCATGATGAACCCATTTGTTACAGAGTATAACTGCTCCATAGGATTTTCTTGGCTGTAATCTTTACAGAAGCAAATGACTGTGCCTTTAATCCATGCCAGCCAGCTGTGTTCAAACCATCAACTTTTAGTTTAGTGGTTGAGCACAAACCATTTAACCAAAGACCTTTGTTATATGACACAGTTGAAAAGTAGCTCTGGTAGCATAGTGCCTAAGGCATTTGACTGTTACCAGAAGGCTGGCGGTTCAAACTCACCAGCCACTCTTCAGAAGGAAGGTTGGGCAATCTACTTCTATAGTGATACTGCCTCAGCAACCCAAGGAGGGGTTGTTTTGAGTCAGATCTGACTCGACAGCAGTGTGTGCGACCTTAAAAAAGGGGAGCTTATCCTCAGGGAGCCTGGACTAATTGGGTGAATTCTTAAAAGGGATGGGGTGATTCTTGGTAAAAGAGATTCCAAGTGTGACAGGGATCCAGCACAAAAATATCCATTGCTGGCTTTGAAAATGGAAAAGGACACATGGCAAGGTAGGTGACTTCTAGGAGCTGAGAGTGACCGGCAACTGACAGGCACTAAGAACACAGGAATTTTAGTCCTACAACCACAAGGAACTGAATATGGCCAAAAACAAAATGAAGTTGGATGTGGATTTTTCCCTGAAGCCTCCAGAAAGGAAAGCAGCTGGCCAACATCCTGACCTCACTCATCCTTGTGAGCAGAGAACCCAGCCACAGAATGCCCAGCCTTCTGACCTATACACTGTTAGCTAATAAATGGGTATTTCTGTAAGCTATTTGTGGTATTTGTTACTCATGAAAGAAAAAAAAAAAAATACACAGTATCTGAGTGAATTTGGATATATCTCTTTAACCTCGCTATGTTTATATAAAATGAGGGTATTAACAACTTTGCAAGGTTGTGGTGGAGGTTAAAAGAGATAATATTAGTAAAATGTTTTCTGTGTCATGTTGCATGTGGCATTCAGTAAATTCTGCATTCTTTAATACAAGAATAGCAGAATTACCAATGTTGACCCTATAAGGAGAGTCCCCTGAGATAGGAATGAAGTGGCTATTCCACAGGGCTCTAATTCACAAGGATTTAACTTTCTCTGGAAGGCAGACTACTGGTCCCAAAAGATGTTCACAATGACATGGCAAGGAGAAATTAAGGTTGAAGATAAAATTTAAGTTACTAATCAACAGATTTTGTGATTGGTCACGATGAGGGAATTAAAAGACATAGGGCTGATTTGGGGTGAAGATGATACAAAAAGTGTAAAGGGAGAAGGCTAAAACACTAACTATAGCAATACCAACACCAGCCTCCCTACTTGAAAACAGACCAAGGGAGAACTTCGTGCAAAAATAAAAAGCACAAGTTAACTGTGACAGTCAAGGTTATGTGTCAACTTGGTTGGGCCTGGTTTTGAGTGGCTGGGCAACTAGATGTAGTTATTCCCCATGATGAGTCTGGTAATCAATTCCATGGTGGAATCTGCCGCAAGCAGCTGAGTAGCTGCCTTAAGGATGTGGTCTGCTTCCAGTATATAAGGAGAAGCTTTGGGAATGGTCTGCAAGTTTTTGGCATGCTTGGACCTGCATGTAGCTAACTCTACATTTAGCAGCCTGCCAAGTTTCCTGCTGACCTTGGGACTGTCTCTATATTTGAACTAGTGGCCTGCTGTGTTCTTTGGTAATATTGGGACTGTGCCATTTTATTTGTTGACCTTGGGCTTGTTAGCCTCAGCAGCCAGCAGCTGCCTGAGTGAAGAGACCCCTCTAGCTCCAGTGGGTTGGGAGCAAGAGGCAGAGCTGAAGCCCAAGATTGAGGGGCTTTCACCCAGCCCCTAGAACTGGCACTTGAACTCAGACTTGAATGCACTTGAATTTCAACAGTAATAACTGAACACTTATTCTGTACCAGACTGTGTGTCAAGTGCATTACAAATAATATGAGTTTATTTGGTCAAGATGATTAAGAAAACATTTAAATGATTAACATTCCTTGATGACCAGAGTTGTTTTTTGTCAAACCAAGCTATGGCTGAAGTGTTTGGAATCAAAGGCTACTCACATCTATTAAGGACAAATTTAGACTAAGGTTTATCCCACACATCATATTCACCATTTTTAAGTGGATACAGAACTCCATAAGCCTAACAGTGTTGCTTAGGAACTACAAATCAGCAAAGAAAAGCAGTCTATAAAGACATTAGGACCATAAGTTTGACAAGTACTGCAAAGATACAGTCTAACACACTCTGAGTATCAGCACTAAATCATCTCAAAAAAATCTCCCTCTAAGTGTCCCAGACCTTAGCATTTTTTAGGTGAGGGGGCATTCCCAAAATAACCATCTCCTAAAATTAAGTTCACAAGAATGTCATATAATTTGTTGTTGTTGTTAGATGTCATCAAGTTGGCTCTGACTCATAGCGACCCTGTGTACAACAGAACGAAACACTGCCCAGTCCTGTGCCAGGCTCACAATCCTTGCTATACTGGAGCCCATCATTGCAGCAACTGTGTCAATCCATCTCCTTGAGGACCTTCCCCTTCATTGCTGACCCTCCATTTTACCAAGCATGATATCCTCCAGGGAATGGTCCCTTCTGACAACATGTCCAAAGTAAGTCAGACAAAGTCTGGCCATTCTCGTTTAGAAGGAACATTCCAGCTCCACCTCTTCCAGAACAAATTTGTTCATTCTTTTGGCAGTCCACGGTACTTTCAATATTCTTCACCAACACCACAACTCAAAAGCATCAACTCTTCTTCAGTCTTCCTTGTTCATTGTCCACTTCTCACATGCATATGAGGCTATTGAAAATACCATGGCTTGGGTTGTTGTTGTTATGTGCCATCAAGTCGGCCCGACTCATAGCGACCCCTCCTTGGGTTTCCAAGGCAGTATCACTACGGAAGTAGGCTTGCCCGACCTTCCTTCCGAGGAGTGGCTGGTGGGTTTGAACCGCCAGCCGTCTGGTTAGCAGGTGCACCTTAATCTTCAAGGAGACATCTTTGTTTTTCAGCACTTTAAAGAGGTGTTTTGCAGATGATTTGCCCAGTGTGATACGTTATCTGATGTCTTGACTGCTGCTTCCATTGGTGTTGATTGTGGAACCAAGTTATATGAAATCTTTAACAACTTCAATCTTTTCTCCATTTATTGTAATGTTGCTTATTGGTCCAGTTGTAAGGATTTTCATTTTCTTGATATTGAGATGTAATCCATACTGCAGACTGAAGTCTTTAATCTTCTTCAGTAAGTGCTTCAAGTCATCCTCACTTTCAGCAAACAAAGTTGTGTCATCAGTGTATCACAGGTGGTTAATGATTCTTCCTTCAATCCTGATGCTTCATTCCTCTTCATATAGTCCAGCTTCTTGTATTATTTGCTCAGTATAGAAGTTGAATAAGTATGCTGAAAGGATACAACTCTGACACACTCCTTTCCTCATTTTAAACCATGCAGTATCCCCTTGTTCTGTTCAAATTACAGCCTCCTGGTCTATGTACAGGTTCCTCATGAGTACAATTAAGTGTTTTGGAATTCCTGTTATTCTCAATGTTACCAATAATTTGTTATGATCCACACAATTGAATGATTTTGCATAGTCAATAAAATATAAGTAAACACCTTTCTGATATTCTTTGCTTTCAGCCAAGATTCAACTAGCGTCAGCAATGATATGCCTAATTCCACATCCTCTTCTAAATCCAGCTTGCATTTCTGGAAGTTCTCTGTTAATATACTTCTGCAACCATTCCTCAATTATCTTCAGTAAGATTTTACTTGCATCTGATAGTAATGATATTGTTCAATAATTTCCACATTATGTGGGATCATCTTTCTTTGGAACGGGTCCCTATATGAATCTCTTCCAGTCAGTTGGCCAGTTAGCTGTCTTCCAAATCTCCTGGCATAGTCAAGTTAGTGCCTCCAGCATGGTATCTGTTTGTTGACACATCTCAGTGGGTATTCCGTCAATTCTGGGAGCCTTGTTTTTTGCCACTTCCTTCAGTGCAACTTCAATTTCTTCCTTCAATACTATTGGTTCTTGATCATATGCCATCTCCTGAAATGAATGAACATCAATCAATTCTTTTAGGTAGAGTGACTCTGTATTCCTTCCGTCTTCTTTTGATGTGTCTTGCATCATTCAATATTTTGCCCATAGAATATTTCAATATTGCTACTCGAGGCTTAAATTTTTTCTTCAGTTCTTTTATCTTGAGAAATGCCAAGTGTGTTCTTCCCTTTTGGTTTTCTAACTCCATGTTTTTGCACATTTCATTATAATAATTGGCTTTGTCTTTTTGAGCTGCTCTTTGAAATCTTCTGTTCAGCTCCTTTATCTTGTCGATTCTTCCATTTGCTTTAGCAAGTTTCAGAATCTCTTCTGACATCCATTTTGGTCTTTTCTTCTTTTCTCATCTTTTTAATGACCTCTTCCTTCCTTCATAGATTATTTTCTTGATGCCATCCCACAATTCTTCTGGTTTTCAGTCATTGGTGTTCAATGCACCAAATCTATTTTTTAGATGGTTTCTAAATTCAGGAGGGATATAGTCATATTTTGGCTCTTGCAGACTTGTTTTAATTGTCTTCAACTTCAACTTGAACTTGCATATGAGCAGTTGATGGTCTGTTCCACAGTCAGCTCCTGGCCTTGTTTTGGCTGAAAATATTTAGCTTTTCCACTGCCTCTTGCCACAGGTAGTCAATCTGATTCCTGTGTACTCCATCTGGCTAAGTCCATGTGTTATGCTGCCATTTGTGTTGTTGGTAAAAGGTATTCGCAATGAATAAGTCATTGGTCTTGCAATATTCTATCATGCAATCTCCAGCATTATTTCTCTCACCAAGGCCAAATTTTCATACTACCACTGACTCTTCTTTATTTCCAACTTTTGAGTTCCAGTCACCAGTGATAGTTAATACATCTTGATTGCATGTTTGGTCAATTTCAGATTGCAGAAGTTGGTAAAAAGTCTTCAATTTCCTCATCTTTGGCTTTGGTGGTTGGTGCATAAATTTGAATAATAGCAGTATTAACTGGTCTTCCTTATAGGCATATGGATATTACCCTATCACTAATAGCATTATATTTCAAGACAGATCTTGAAACATACTTTGTGATGATGAATGCCGTGCCATTCCTCTTCAATTTGTCTTTCCCAGCATAGTAGATCATATGGTTGTCTGATTCAAAATGGCCAAAACCAGTTCATTTCCACTCACTAATTCCTAGGATATCAATCTTTATGCGGTCCATTTCATTTTTGACAATTTCCAATTTTCCTAGACTCATACTTCATACATTCCATGTTCCAATTATTAATGGATTTTTACAGCTGTTTCTCTCAATTTGAGTTGTGCCACATCAGCAAATGGAGGTCCTGAAGGATTTACTTTATCCATATCATTAAGGTCAGTTCTATTCTGATTAGGCAGCTCTTTCCCAGTCTTATTTTGAGTGCCTTCTGACCTAATGGGCTCATCTTCTGGCATTGTATTGGACAATGTTTCAAGGTTCTTCATAAAGTTGTCCTGTAATGTATCAGACAGTGTTACTCTGCTATTCATAAGTTTTTCCCTGGGCAATTCTTCGAAAAGTGGATAACCGCTTCTTTTGTACAAGTATGTCTCAATCTGGAAGCTGCGTTGAAATCTGTGCACGATGTGCAACCCTGCTGTGATTTGAAATACTGGTGGCACAGCCTCCAGCCTCTCAGCAACATGCAAGCCACCACAGTACCACAAACAGACAGACAAGTTTGTCTGCCTTAACTGTTCAAAACCTCTCTGCCCTCCCTTTACCTGGTTCCTGGTGCCATTGCCTTGGCTTTTCCTGCCTTCCTGCCTTGGATGGGTGCTCTCTCCCTCTGCTTACCTGGATCCTGCCACCATCAGCCCTGGATTTTCCCACCTTCCCACCTTTGCTAGGTCCTCTCTCCCTCCCCTTACCTGAATCCTGCTGCCATCAGACCTGACTTTTCCGACCTTCCTGCCTTGAGTAGGTGCTCTCTCCCTCCCTTTACTTGGATCGTGCTGCCATCGTCCCTGGCTTTTCCCTCAGCAACTCCCAGCAGCCTGAGTGAACAGAGGCCTCTAGCTTCAGTGGAGCAAGAGGCAGAGCTGCAGGCCAAGGTTGAGGGGCTTTCACTCAGCCCCTAGAGCCTGGCACTTTGAACTCAGACTTAAAGCCTCCAAAATTGTAAGAAAATTAATTCCTGTTTATCCAAGCCATCTCATTTGTGGTATTTCTGTTAGAGCGGCACTGTTGTTGTTGTTGTTGTTGTGTGCTGTAGAGTCGGACCTGACTCATAGCCACCCCTCCTTGGGTTTCTGAGGCAGTATCACTATGGAAGTAGATTGCCCAACCTTCCTTCTGAGGAGTGGCTGGTGGGTTTGAACCACCAGCCTTCTGCTTAGCAGTCAAGTGCCTTGGGCACTACGCTACCAGAGCTCCTAACAGAATACTACACAACACTAAAGAATAAAGTAGACTCTACAAAACCCACATAACATGGATGAACTTGGAGGACATTATGCTGAGTGAAATAAGTCAATCACAGAAGAACAAATATTGTATTAGTTCGTTATTCTAAAAAGCTAAGGAAAGGTTTACATAGGGAATGGAATTTTCTTTGTTGGTTACCAGGGGTGGAAGGAAAGGGAAGGCAACACTGCTAGATAGGTAGAGACAAGTATTGATTTGGGTGAAGGAAAGGGCAATGTACCAAATGTGAGTGACCATCACAGTAGCATTGAGGAAGAGGAAGACATAGAGAGTTACATGGGAGATACAGACAACAAAGATGAACCCTTTTGCATGTACAATACTGCATTATCAGTGATGACAAACATTGATCTATGGGTCGATAGATGTGTGGACAGGCTGAACAATCAGGTATGTATAGGCAGGGAGTAGTGTTCCCATAACCATGTGTAGGGTTGGCAGATGATGTTTCTACAAGCATATTTTTATGTGCAAGCTCTGTGGCATAGTGCCTAAGGCATGTGACTGCTAACCAGAAGGCTGGCTGTTCAAACCCACCAGCCAGTCCTCGGAAGGAAGGTTGGGCAATCTACTTGTGTAGTGATACTGCCTTGGAAACCCAAGGAGGGGTCACTATGAGTTGGATCAGACTCAACAGCAGTGAGTTTGGGTTTTTTGGTTATTTGTATGTGCTGTAAGAATGTTCAGGTGTATAGTAGAGATGACAAGGGACAAGTTTGTGGTGGCTTCTTGGCCACAACAAGTTACCTGAAAGGAGTGAGTAGTTGGACCTGTGGGCTTGAAACTGTGGTCGCAGGGAACATCAAGCTCAATTGGCATAACATACTACACAAAAACATTGTTCTACAGCTTACTTTGAGTAGTGACTGTGAACTTAAAAGATTGCAAGCTGCCATCTAGATGCAACAATGGGTCTCTCCTCATCCAGAGCAAAGAAGAATGAAGAAAACCAAAGACACATGGAAACAATTAGCCCAAGGGGCTGGCGACCATGCAATCCTCAGCCTATTTGACCATGACACTAGAAGAACTAGATCGTATCCAGCTACCACTGTAACCACTTGGAGGGGGATTGGTGCAGGAGATCCTGGCTAGAGTGGGAGAACAATGTAGAACAAAACTCAAAATCACACACACACAGACCAGATTTGCTGTTCTGATACAGTCTGGTGAGACCCTGAGACTATGGTCCCTAGGTACCCTTCAGGTCTGGAATTGAACTCACTCTTGTGGTTTCCAGCCAAACAATAAACAGGCATGTAGGATGATCATTTCCATCAGGTAGATACACTACTTGGAGTGATCAATCATGGGAGAACAGAAGGGCAGTGTTTGCACAGGGAGACAGCTTGTGGGGGTGGAAGTACATGTGAGGGAAGGACACAGGGAAGAGGTAACTACGGGGAGGAAGTGGGAAGACAGCTGTTACACTGTGGGGAATTGCAGTCAATGTCATGAGACACAATGTGTATGAACTGCTGTATAGAAGATGAATTTGCTCTGTGAACTTTCACCCAAATCACAATAAAAGTTATTTTAAAAAAGAAAAATTTGTTAGATTGCAATGCATTCAAAACAGGGTGACAAGATGGTAAAGAATCTGAAACTAAGGCAAATGAGAAGAAAATTTGGATATTTACCTTGCTAAAGAGAAGACCTGATGGCTGCCTTCAAATATTTGAGAGGATCTCATGTACAAAAGGGAAAAACTTTTTTGTGAAAGTGCCAAAGGGAAAAATTTAAAGGAAGGCACATTTCAGTTTAATATATGGAGTTTTCCAATGATCAGAGTTATCTGAGTATAGAAAATGACCAGGAAGCCATTCTACAAAGCACTGCTCATCTGTGAAAAAAAGTTGAAGATATATATCATCTCCAGTCCTTTCCACAGTTAAGATTGTAGGATATGTTTACATGTTCTGTGATATATTACTCTGATTGCTTTTACAGAAAAGAATAGTCCTATGAAACCTTCAGCAAATATTTAGTGAATGTGTATGGAACCATTTGTCTTAAAACTGGTTCCCCACATCACTCCACCACTGGTAATATTGCATTTTTGTGAGGTTAAATCCATTTCAATGTCAGTTCTCTTATAAAACCCATAAAGAGGTACTACTTACCTTTTGCTTAGAAGTGTAATCACTTCAGGAAATAAATTAAAGTTCCTGTTTAATTTCCACACCATATTTGGGGAAAGGCTCAACTGATCCCTCAATCAGTCCATAATCCAATTTTCCCCAATATATTCCTGAGCAGCTTAGAATCTATGTCAGACACTGTTGACTGCCTGCCTACCCAACAGCTGTTCTTTCTTGCTAAGACAACACTGATTTCATTACAGCAGAAATGTACTCAAGCTTCTGTGAATGAATCATGCATTCATTCCGTAAATATTTACTGAGGACCTCCTATGTACCAAGCACTCTTCAAGATTCTTAGGATACAAGCGCAAAAATATTAACCTCCTTTCCCTTTGGATTTTCCATCATAGTAGGGAAAGATAGACTAGAAAGAAAAAATAAATAAGTAAATTACATAGTATGTTATGAAGTCGTGGATATTACGGGAAAAACAAAAGTGAAGAAGTGTAAAGGGGCTAGGAGTGCCAGGGTGGAGGTGAGGCACAGATTGCAATATTAAACAGAGCAGCCAGGGTAGGCACATTCCCATTCCTTCCTTCCCTCCATCATGATTGATCAATCACTCAAAAAGACACTGAGGAGACTAAGAGGCAAGTCCTGGGGAAAGGAAACGGAAACATTGAAAGGACCGAGGGCTGCAGTGTGGGGAGGAGGGAATCACAAGAAAGACAGTCTGGAGGAGGGACAAGCAGATTTTCCCTACTGACCATAATAGACATCACTTCATGGAGCAAGCCCAAGTGTAGAAAACAAAGAACTCACTCTTTTTGAGGAGGTGGGTAAGTCAAATCAAGCAGAGCAGCCATTCCAGGGTCAGACCAATCCCCTGGGTTTTATTCAAACATAAAGTAAAGCACTGACTTTTTTTTTTTTTTTACCTTAACAATTTTTTATATGATGGACAGTTTAAAGTGATATTGTTAACAATAAGTTTTATCACCTCTTGTTCCACAAAAAAGGTCAGAGTGTTGGGGTTACGTAAAGAAAGTGGTCAGGCAGGAAACTTAGCAGATTGGAACATTTTTACTCAAGGCCCTCCTGACTCCAGCCTCCTCGCAACAGGTAGTAACAGGGCGCCTTTTGAGTTTTGATGTGAATGTCTCCCACAGTGCTTCTTTTACCTTCCAAGAGATATTTTTCCAAGAGGAAAAAAATGAACCTAATTCATAAAATCCCCCCCCCTTTTCTGCCAAGGTTATTCCCTCAAATGAAAAGCACAGCCTTATCCAACTAAGAGGATGAAAATTAACTAAGGGAAAAAAGAATCGCCTGAAAAAACAGATTCCTTGGGTAAATTAGGCTAGGCATCTTGACTCCTAACACACATAATATAGCATCTTGAAAGGTTTAATAACTCTGCTTCAATAAGCTCAGAAACATTGTCTTTGCAACCAATAATCACTTCAGGAAAAATCAGTAATTCCATGGTTTTCCTCTAGAAAGAAAGCTACTCTTGCAAATTCCCAATGCTCATGTCTCTGACCCCAGTTGTTCTCCACCTACTAGACTCCACCCTTTCTACACCAATTATTTTTCAATACTCCTTTTATCTTCGTAAAATGGAAAGCATTAAAAATTGCAACCTACCTGCACATATGATTGTTTTTTTTTTTTTAATGCAACGCCCTGTCTATAATACAAAGGAGAAAGTAGAAGAAAGGAATTTATAGTAAAATAATGTGAATGTCAACAGGCGACTGCTCAGGCTCAACTATACCAGAACACAGTGAATCGATGGGAACTTAAAAACTATAAATGCAGACTGATAGAGGTGTGTTGTGTTGGTGATTCGGATGCCAAATGCAGCATGGCCACTTGATGATGTGGTTTTCCAAAATAGAGGAAAGTTCCAAATAAATAGAGTGTACTCTTCCTTCAGTTTACATAGTAGTTCTGTTTGTGAAAAATACTGCCTATTTTCAAGCCATGCAAAACATACTATAAGGTTATATGTAAAATGTAATTAGGTTTTAGACTCATAATTGTAAATAAGTTTTTTACCTGCATAAATAACTGCTGCTGCTATTGTTAGATGCCATCAAGTCTATTCCGACTCATAATGACCCTATGTACGACAGACAAAACACTACCTCGTCCTCTACCATCCTCAGTCCCTACTACACTTGAGCTCATCTTTGCAACCACTGGGTCAATCCATCTTCTTGAGAATCTTCCTCTTTTTTGCTGACCCTCCACTTTACATAGCATGATATACTTCTCCAGGGACTGGTCTCTTCTAATAGTACAACCAAAGTATGTGACACAAATTCTGGCCATTCTCACTTCTAGGGAGCATTCCAGCTGCACATCTTCCAGGATAGATTTGTTCATTCTTCTGGCAGTCCATGGCATTTTCAGTATTTTTCACCAACACCACAAGTCAAAGGCATCAATTCTTCTTTAGTCTTCCTCATGTGCTTTCACATGTATATGAGGTGATTGAAAATACCATGGCTTGGGTTAGATGCATCTTAGTCTTTGCTCTTCAACACCTTGAAGAGGTCTTTCGCAGCAGATTTGCTTAGTGGAATACAATGTCTAATTTCTTGACTGCTGCTTCCAAGTACTTGAACTGTGGATCCAAGTAATCTGAAATCTTTAACAACTTCAATCTTTTCTCCATTTATTGTGATGTTGCTTATTGGTCCAGTTGTGAGGATTTTTGTTTTCTTTATGTTGAGGTGTAGTCCATACTGAACACTGTAGTCTTTCCTCACTAAGTACTTCAAGTCATCTTCACTTTCAGTGAGAAAGGTTGTGTCATCTGCATATCACAGATTTTTCATGAGTTTTCCTTCAATCCTGATGCTGCAGTCTTTTTCATATAGTCTGCTTCTCCAATTATTTTCTTAGCATACAAATTGAATAAATATGGTGAAAGGATACAACCCTGACACACACGCTTACTAATTTTAAACCATGCAGTATCCCAAAGTTCTGTTTGAACAACAGCTTCCTGGTCTATGTACAGGTTCCTCATGAGCACAATTAACTACTTTGATTTCTCATTCCTCCCATTATGTTATCCATAATTTGTTATGATCCACACAGATAAGTGCCTTTGCATAGTCAGTAAAACACAGGTAACCATCTTTCTGGTATTCTGTGCTCCCAACTAAGATCCATCTGACATCAGCAATGATATCTCTTCTCCCACATCTTCTTCTGAATCCAGCTTGCATTTCTGGAAGTTCTCTGTGAATATACTGCTGCAAACATTTTTTAATTATCTTCAGCAAAATTTTACTTGTATGTGATATTAACAATATTGTTCAGTAATTTCCACATTCTGTGGGATCACCTTTCTCTGGAATGGGCACAAACATAGATCACTACCAGTTGGTTAGCCAGGTAGCTGTCTTCCAATTTCTTGGCATAAACGAGTAAGAACTTCCAGTGCTGCATCTGTTTGTTGAAGCATCAGTGGGTATTCTGTCAGGTCCTGGAGCCTGTTTTTTTGTCAATTCCTTCAGTACAGTTTGGACTTCTTCCTTCAGTACCATTAGTTCTTGGTCATATGCTACCTCCTGAAATGACTGAATATCAACCAATTTTTTTTTTTTTTTTTTTTTTTGGCACAGTGATTCTGTGTATTCTTTCTATTTTCTTTTGATGCTTCTGCATCATTCAATATTTTGTCCATAGGATCCTACAATATTGCAATTTGAGGCTTGAGTGTTTTTTTAAGTTCTTTCAGCTTGAGAAATGCCAAGAGTATTCTTCCCTTTTGGTTTTCTAATTTCAGGTCTTTGCACATTTCACTATAATCCTTTACTTTGACTTCTCAAGCTGCCCTTTGAAATCATCTTTTCAACTCTTGTATTTCTGCATTTCTTCCTTTCACTTTAACCACTCCCCATTCAAGAGCAAGTTTCAGTCTCTTCAGACATCCATTTTGGTCTTTTTTTTTTTTTTTTTTTCCTTTCTTGTCTTTTTAATGACCTTTTGCTTTCTTCATGTATGATATGCTTCATGTCATCCCAAACTCATCTGGTCTTTAGTCACTGGTACTCAAAGCATCAAATCTATTCTTCAAATAGTCTCTAAATTCAGGTGGTGTCTTAGGCTGGGTTTTCTAGAGAAGCAAAACCAGTAAAGCTTAGAAAAGGAGAGAAAAAATTTATGTGAGGAAAATGGCTCACAGTTATAGAGGCTGGCAAGTCCCAAGTTCCTGGATCAAACATCAAGCTAGAGGCTTTTCCTGACTCACACAGTTGCAGGGGCTGACAACCTCAAGACTGGCAGGCATCAACAGATGACAAATCCAAGGTCAGCAGGGAAAATGGTGGATTGTTGGCTTACAGGACAGATGTAAGCAGCACAACAGGATCCAAATCCACAGAAGTTTCCCAAATTTTCCCAGGACGTTCATATATATTGGAAGCAGGTCATATCCCTAAGGCAACTCGCTTTCAACTGATTGGCTGCTCAAAGCATATACATCAGATCTCATCATGAGAACGATCACACCATAACTGGTTAAACCACTCAGAATCATGGTCCAGCCAAGCTGACACACAACCCTATCACAGATAGGATATACTCAAGGTCATATTTTGGGCTCAGGGGCTTGTTTTAATTTTCTTCAGCTTCAACTTGAACTTTCATATGAGCAATTGATGGCCTGTTCCACAGTCAGCTTCTGGCCTTGTTCTGACAGATGAACTGAGCTTCTCCATAGCCTCTTTCCACAGCTACAGTAGATTTGATTTCTGTGTATTCCATCTGGCGAAGTCCACATGTATAGTCGCTACTTATGTTGTTGAAAAAAATGTTTGCAATGAGTAACTCAACGGTTTTGCAAAATTCTATCATGTGATCTCCAGCATCATTTCTACCACCAAGACCATATTTTCCAAATATCAATGTTCTCCTTTGTTTCCAATTTTCACATTCATATCACCAGTAATCATCAATACATCTTGATTGCATATTTGGCCAATTTCAGACTGCAGAAGTTGGTAAAAATCTTCAATATCTTCATCTTTGGCTTTGGTGGCTGGTGTGTAAATCTGGGTAAGAGTATTATTTACTGATCTTCCTTGTAGGCATATGGTTATTACCCTATCACTGACAACATTGTACTTCAGGATAGATCTGAAATTTTTTTTTTTTTTTTGAAGGGGACCAGTTTGCTGGTCTGATAGAACCTGGTGGAACCACTAAGACTATGGTCCCTAGCTGCCCTTCAGGTCTGGAATTTAACTCACACCTGTGGCTTCCAGCCAAACAAAAGACAGGCATATGAGTTGAGCATATACCTGAGGTAGATACACTCCTTGGAGAGAACAATCATGGGAGAAAGAGGGCTGTTTATGCACAGGGAAACAGTTCAGGGGGCAGGAGTACATGGAGGGATAGACACAGGGAAGAGGTAACTATCAGGAGGAAGTGGGAGGTGAGCTGTTGCATTGTGATAAATTGTAGTCAATGTCATGAGACAACGTGTGTGAACTTCTGTAAGGAAAGTGAATTTGCTCTGTAAACTTTTACCCAAATCACAATAAAAATAAATGGGAAAGAAGAAGAAAAAATGTGGTGTTTTTTTTTTTTGAAGAATGTGACACCATTCCTCTTCAAATTGTCATTCTGAGCATAGTAGACCATGCTATTGTCTAATTCAAAATGACCCATACCAGTCCATTTCAGCTCACTAATGCCTAGGATACTGATCTTTATGCATTCCATTTCATTTTTGACAACTTCCAATTTTCCTAGATTCATACTTCATACATTCCATGTCCTGATTATTAACAAATGTTTGCAGCTGTTTTTCCCCATTTTGAGTCATGCCCCATCAGCAAATGGCTCTTCACAAAGTTTTCCAGTAATATATCAGTGTTTAACTGTAATTCATAAGGTTTTCACTTACCAGTTCCTTCATAAATAGATGGCCCTGTATTTCTTCCCAGTCTGGCTTAGTCTGGAAGCTCCTCTGAAACCAGTTTACCATGGGTGACCCTGCTGGTATTTGAAATACTGGTGACTTACCCTCCAGCCTCACAGCCATATGCAAGCCACTACAAATGACAAACTGACAGACAAGTGGTGGACATAAACAACTAGTAAGACAACAAATGATTATTAAGACTTTTTTTTAAGGTCTCACATAAATGACTAATGAGACATAAAAAGTTCTGCAGTACATTAAACAATTATTCCTTGTGTAGGAATGTCCTGCAAATTACAAGTAAGATAATCATCTCTAGTCTTTGCCCACATAAAGTTTACTGGAACCCCCTCATCCCTCAATTTTTCAAAATGTCCTCTAGAGGGCAGTATAATTCCTATTTACGATAGGACATACTTCTCTGTGTGCTTAAGAAAATAAGCTAAGGGAAAAGAATTAAGACACATTACTTTTTTCTGTTCCTTTCTACCATCACCTTGGCCAAAAATGGCAGTAGGGTAGCTTTTCTTTAATTCTCATACATTTTGCTTTCTCTATACAAGGCGGATGACTCTATAATCTGAGTTTTCTGTGCTTAGCAAGTGATGTGTTAAATAGGAAATAAATTTAGCAAACTTTCTTTCCACAACACCTGGATAAGAGGACAAGCACTACCTTCTCTTTATCTAGGACAATAACCCTCATGCCTTCTCTTTAGGGATCTGTTCTTTGAAATAAAATATGACATAAGAGGGGAAATAAAATGCATCCATTTAACATTTGCAAAAATATTAAGCCAAGAATCTGTTTTGCTGGTTAGCTTTGAGAATTGTACAAACTAACATGTAAAGCAACTCATACAGTGTGGTACACTGTACATAAACACTATTAAGTTCCTTCTTTTTGAGCAACTAATATTTTATTATTGTTGTTGTTGTTAGCTACTGGTGAATCAGCCCCTAACTCATGGTTACCCCGTGCACAATAGAACTAAACACTGTCAGCCCTGCGACATCCAAATGATGGCTTATGGATTGGATAATTGTGATCCACAGTGTTTTCATTGGCTGATTTTCTGAAATACATCATTATGCCTTTCTTACTTGTCCATCTTAGTCTGGAAGCTCCACTGAAACATGTTCAACATCATAGAATCATGAAGCCCTCCACTGGCAGAAATACGGTGGTGGCACAGGAGGGGCACTGGTCAGGAATCAAATCCAGGTCACCCCCATGAAAGGCAAGAATTCTACCACTGAACCACCAATGCCCCATGATATTATATGGGAGAGCTTATTAGACATATTGAACAGTGCTCAGGATTATGTGTAGAATAAACTTACTCTTTCCCTTTCCAATAGTTCTTCAATACATACAAGTTTCTGAAAATCAGGAAGAACGCTTGCTCCAGTTAATTCTTCAGTACATAAAGTTCCTGAAAATCAAGAAGAAAGTTTGCATATAATTATTCAGAGATGGAATTAGTTCCACTACAGTGCTCCTACCTGAATCCCAGTTATGTATTTTCTTCTCAATAGCCAAGCAACTCCTCAGACTCAGTATCTCCAAAACTGAACCCATTCAACTTTCCCCAAAAGTAGCTGAGTTTGTTTCCTAGGCCTACTATAATAAGCCACAAAATGGGTGATTTAAAACAAAGAAATTTATACTCTCACAGTTCTGGATGCTAGACATCTGAAATCAAGGGGATGACAATACCATAATCTCTGTAAAAACTAGAAGAGAATTTGGCCCATGAATTTCTCTTAGCTTCTGATTCTGCTGGCAATCTTTGGTGTTCCTTGGCTTGTAGACGCATCATCCCAATCTCAGCATCCATAATTTCATGGCATTCTATCTCTGTGATTGTGTCTGTGGCTCTTCCCTTCTCATAAGGGCATTGGTTTAGAGCCCACTCTGATGACCTCAAAGGAGGTCTGGTGGCATAGTGGCTAAGGCATTTGACTGCTAACCAGGAGGTTGTTGCTTCAAGCCCACCAGCCGCTCCACAGAAGGAAGATGGGGTGATATACTTCCATAAAGGTTTACTATCTTGGAAAACCAATGGGGGCCGCTATGTCAGAATCGACTAGATGGCAGTGAGTTTGGTTTTTCAGTTCTAATGACCTCATCTTAACTTGATTATATCTGCAAAGATTCTATTTCCAAATAAAGTCATACTTATAGGTGAGGATTTCAACATATCTGGGGGATACAATTCAACCTGTAACACTAGCTTTCCACCCTGAGTCTTTTCATCAATTACAGAAGATGAAGTTGGAAGAGCAATTCCTAAACTTTCTTTCTTCGTGGTACCTTTAGTGTCTAAGTAATTTTTTCACTAGACCAAAGAAATACTTATTAAGTAGTTAGATTTAAAGAACTTAGAAAGTACAGATGAACTAGCAAATTAGTTACCATTTGAAAAATACCAAAAACCAAAAACCAAACTCACTGCCATGATGTCAGATCCAACTCATAACGACCCCTCCTTGGGTTTCCAAGGTAATATCACTACAGAAGTAGATTGCCCAACCTTCCTTCGGAAGAGTGGCTGGTGGGTTTGAATCACCAGCCTTCTAGTTAAGAGTCACATGCCTTAGGCAGTACACCACCAGATCTCCCATTTAAAAAATAGAAAACATGACTTTTTAAGATACTTTATTTCATTCTTTAAAAGCCACAACTAATAATGGGGATATATGCACCTGTTGGACACTGATAAGCTTCTGAAACCTTGAAATCAGATGGGATACCACCACCCTCATTTCTAGTTCCACAGTGATTTTCACACAGTACTTTTATCATACAACCACCAAAATCCCTGTTTTGCAAGGATATGAAAAAAAAAATAAAATAAGATATTGGCAAACACTGTGAACCTCACCAAGCCAGTAGTTTGTGCAGTGTCCAACATTTGTAGAGTATGACACTTTCCCTTGAAAATTAAAATATCCCACAACATCCTGGTGTGTTCAACATGCTCTCCTAGGGCAAAGAAACACTGGTGGTGCAGTGGTTAATGCAGCTGGCTGCTAACCAAAAGGTTGGCAGTGTGAACCCACCAGGCATTCAGGGGGAGAAAAATGAGATAGTCTGCTTCTGTAAAGATTTACAGCCTTCAAAACCCTCTGGGGGCAGTTCTACTCTGTCTGATAGGGTCACTATTAGTCAGAGTCAATTTTATGGCAGTAGGTTTGGGGTTTTTTTGGTCCCAGGCACTTCAGCCACAGTTTGGGAATGATGGGGTTAAAATGAGAGTTTGGAACATGCTGCGGGTAGATCTATTGCAGTAATGACCCCCCAGTGATCATGTTTCTCTGTACCCATGCACTTGCATAATCCCTCTCACTTTGACTCCAGCCAGTGGGACTTGTTTTGGCCAATGCGATATTAGCAAATGTGAAACAGGCAAAAGCCTAAAATATACGCAGATGTCTCTAGTTTCCTAGTGCTGCTATAACACAAACACCACAAAAGGGTGGCTTTAAAGAACAAAATTTATTTTCTCACAGTTAAAGAGTCCAATAGTTCAAACTCAGGGCACCAGCTATAAAGGAAGGCTGTTTTTGTCAAATCTGGGTAGATGCTCTGGTCTCTTTCACCTTCTGCAGCCTCTGGGCTCCCCGGTTCCTTGCAGATCTTCATGTGGCATCTATCTTCCCCATTTCATGTTTGCTTGCCTCTGTATCTGTACCTGTATATGGTTTTTTATATAACTTAGAAGTGACAAAATTCAGGACACATCCTACACTGATACGATCTCATCAATATAACAAAGAAAATCCTATTTCTAAATAGCATTACATCCATAGGTATAGGGATTAAGATTCCAGCATTTATTTTGGGGATACAATTTAATCCGTAACAGTGGACATTGGAGTTTTGCCATCTCTTGCTGCTAGAAACCTTTCTTACTGTTAGAAACTTTCAAGTCCCAACTAGCTCCGTGGAGGATGAAAGACCTCCTAGAGACAGACCCTATTCATTCCAGCTATCCTAGCTGAGATTCCAGATATGTGGATGGGACCATTCTAGACCATCCAGAAACAGCCAAACAACCCACTGACCCAAAGAATCATAAAACATAATAAAATATTTCGTTTTAAGCTACTACATTTCCAGATGATTTCTAGACAGAAAATATATATATATGGGTTGCTAAAACACTAAAGCAATTGGGCTTTATACTTAGGAAATGAAAAGCCATTTCTTAATTAAGTTGACTGTAGTTCTTAAATAGATGAATACATAATTATTCAACTGTCTCCTTAGCATTCTCTTAGAGATGGCTCGTGATTCCTGTCTTATAGCCTCAGGAACAGATCCTGAACTTCTCGAACATTTCATCATGAACAGCATCAGAAATTTGACATTATTTGTGTGAGCCACATTTCCTAAAATTACCAATATCAATGGTCATTAAGAAAGTCTGTTTGTAATGGAAAATGTGAGTTTTAATTTGGCTTTCAAAATTTGGTGAATACAAGTTCTGTTATAAAGTATAATAATGAACTACTCAATCAGAGGTCAGATTTCTGATCACTAAAATCACAGCAGCCAAAACTCGGCAGCAAGCCCCAAAACAAGTGGAAATGGCTTCTCAGTGGCAGATAGATGTCTCCCAGACACCATCTGGAAGCTGTACTTTGTTGCTAACCAGAGACATTCCCAAGAAAACAGTCTAATGCTCTGACAACATAGCTGGGTCTCAGAAGAACCAGAATACACTGATCATCAAAAGGAACACTTTCCAATAGGTCAGCAATCGAAAAAACACAGACAATACCTTGAAAGTTATGCAAACAGGAGCGTCTTAGAGAATATTATGATTTTATAACACAAAAAATACATGTTCTTTATATGGATGAGACTGAGTCAAGAAAATGTTGAAAATTTGTTGAAATAAATTGAAGATTCTTCATTAAAATGATTTAAAAAATTATTATAGGCTGTTAAATTGGGAAATGCTAGCTGAAAAATTCCCCTTCCCAGGAGCCATTGCAAATGATTATGATTTTGGCATCTCTGTGAATTAGACATAACTCTGTGAATCAGCATGCCCTGAGCTTTTTATTATCTACGGTTTTATTCTATAAGTGGGAGCACTCTCCTATCCCTCAATAGACCAAGGATGACTAAGGCACTGTTTCTCCTCATATAGTACTCCTAGCCTCCTGGGAAGATGGAATGGTGCAATGGAGGAACAAGACGACTATTGCCTGACTGTGGCCCCAAGTGAGCCCCTTTCTGACAAGGCAAAACTGCAGAAAAGGGGTGTCAGTAGCCACAGATCACCAGGGGATGTGGTCCTATAAGAGATGCCCAATTGAAGGAGTCTGGCTGGGAAAAGCTAAACCAATTCTACACCTCCTACCAGTGAACAAGACTTTACTCATCCTACCATGAAAACCCTGGTGACGGAAGACACAAAGCAAGCACCAGCCACCTTAAACATAGCAAATACAGCCTGTTGTTGTTAGGTGCTGTTGAGTCAATTCAGAGTCAAGGCAGCCCATGTGACAGGGTAGAACTGCCCCATAGGGTTTTCTTGGCTGACCAAAGAAGAGTTGATGCTTTTGAGCTGTGGTGTTGGCAAAGAATGTTGACAGTACCATGGATTGCCTGAAGAAATAACAAATCTGTCCTGGAGGATGTGCAGCCACAATGTTCCTTGGAAGCAAGAATGGCCAGACTTCATCTGACCTACTTTGGACATGTTGTCTGAAGAGACCATTCCCTGGAGAAGGATATCATGGTTGGTAAAGTGGAGGGTCAACAAAAAAGTGGAAGGCCCTCAACAAGATGGATTGACACAGTGTTTGCAATGATGAGCTCAGGTATAGTAAGGATTGTGAGACTGGCACAGGACTGGGAAGTGTTTCATTCTGTTGTACACAGGGTCACTGTGAGTAGGAGATGACTCGATGGCACCTAACAACCACAATCTTTCCTAAAATAGATCACCAGGTCTTTCTCCTGCAGAGCTGCTAGGTGGGTTCAAGTTGCCAGACTTTCAGTTAGTAGTCCACTGCTTAATTGTTTGTGCCTTAAACACATCCTACACAGAGGCAAGATGTAATGAATTCATTTTTACTTTACATGTTACAAAAGTACCAATAGACACTTTAGGAAATATTGATGAGGAAGGAAGGGAAAACAAGAAGAAGAGGGAGCAGACTATATGCACATATAACAATGAGTTGCTATGCAAAACACAATATTGGAATTTGCTTTTCTTCATTTATCAATACATAAATGAAGATATATGTATATGTATATGAAATATATACATACACAGAATCATTTTGAATGGCTATATCATATTTAATTATATAGACATATCTTTTTAATCCCATGTTTAAGATCTCCAATTTTATTTTATTTTTTAGCTATTTCTTGAAGTGTCAGGAAATGCCAATTCAAAACCAACCAAGCAATAGAAGGGTCAGACAGATAGAAATCAAACTATTAGTTTTATTTCTGATGATAGTTTGGATGGCATGGCTCACACGTGCAACCCAATGAGATTCCCAGCATAATAATCTGGAATTAAGCAGAGTTTCCCACACATGCTTACAAAGAACTGCCCTTTGGAGGGAAGCCTTCCTCATAAAATCTACCACTTGGCAAGGAGCAGTGAGAGTACACGTTCGTTGCAGGTAGGATTGTGCCATTTTATTTGTCAGCCTTGGGTTTCTCAGCTTCAGCAGCCAGCAGCTGAGTTAAAAGAAGCCTCCAGCTTCAGTGGGGCAGGAACAAGAGGCAGAGCTGAAGCCCAAGGTCAAGGGGCTTTCACCCACCCCCTAGAATTGGCACTTTGAACTTAGACTTCTAGCCTCCTAAGTTGTAAGAGAATAAACTCCTGTTTGTTCAAGCCATACATTTGTAGTATTTTTGTTAGAGCAGCACTAGAGAACCAAAACAGATGGGGGTGGTCACAGGGAAGAGATGGAAGGAGAGCTTTTTATTGCTGGGATTGTAACTGGGGAATGAAACCAAATGTGCATGAACTGTTGAGAGTAAAAAGAATCAGCTTTATAAATTTGCATCCAAATCATAATTAAAAATTTAAAAAAAAAAAAAAAGAACATTATATATAAAGAAACCAAAAGGTCATTAAAAAGATAAGAAAGGAAGAAAAGACAAAAATGGGTGTCAAAAGAGACCTGAAACTTGCTGTTGAATAGAGAGCCACTAAAGTGAATGGAAGAAATGATGAAATAAAAGATTTAAACAGAAGATTTCAAAGGGAAACTAGAGAAGACAAAGTAAAGACTTACATTGAAATGTACAAACACCTGGAAGTAGAAAACCAAAAGAGAAGAATAAGCTCAGCATTTCTGCAAGGTGAAAGAACAAAAGAAAAAATTCAAACCTCAAGTTGCAATATTGAAGGATTCTATGGTCAAAATATTGAACAATGGAGAAAGCATGAAAAGAAGGTGATAGGAATACACAGAGTCCCTGTATCAAAAAAATTGTCCAGTGTTCAACCATTTCAAGACATAGCATATGATCAAGAACCAATTGTGTTTTGCTTACCTCTATGCTGCTCTAGCAGAAAACAACACGGATGTTTTGGATGTATGCTTTTAACAAACAAGAGTTTATTCTCTTGTAGTTTTGGAAGCTAGACATCTGAGTTCCAAGTGCCAGGCCCTAGGTGCTGTGTGAAACCCCTTCAAACTTGGGCTTCAGCTTTACCTCTTGCTCCCAGCCCACTGGAGCTAGAGGTGTTTCTTCATTCAGGCAGCTGCTGGCTGCTAAGGCTAACAAGCCCAAGGTCAACAAATAAAATGGCACAGTCCCAATATTACCAAACAACATGGCAGGCCACTAGTTCAAGTCCAGAGACAGTCCCAAGATCAGCAGGAAACACAACAGGCTGCTGAATGAAGATTCAACTGCATGCAGGGTCCAAGGATGCCAAAAAGCTACAGATCATTCCCAAAGCTTCTCCCTATATACTGGAAGAAGACCACATCCCTAAAGCAGCTATTCAGTTGCTCAGAGAAGATTCCACCATGAAGTTGATTGCCAGTCTCATCAGGAGAATAACTACAATCAGCTGCCCAGCCACTCAACCAGGCCCAGCCAAGTTGACACATAACTTTAACTATCACAAATGGTACTGAAGGAAGAACTCCAAGCTGCATTAAAGGAATTGATGAAAATCAAGGGTCTAGAAATTGATAGAATACCCACTGAGATGTTTCAACAAATGGATGTAGTGCTGGAGGCACTCAATTATTTATGCCAAGAAATTTGGAAGACAGCTACCTGGCCAGCCAAGTGGAAGAGATCCATGTTTGTGCCCATTCCATATAAAGGTGACCCAACAAAATGTGGAAATTATAAAACAATATCATTAATATCACACACAAGTAAAATTTTGCTGAAGGTAATTAAAAAATGGCTGCAGCACTATATTGATAGGGAACTGACAGAAATTCCAGCCAGAATGATAAGTGGATGTGGAATGAGGGATATCATTGCTGATGTCAGATATATCTTGGCTGAAAGCAAAGAATACAAAAAAGATGTTTTGTGTTTTATTGGCTATGCAAAGGCATTAGACTGTGTGGATCATCACAAATTATGGATAACATTAGGAAGAATGGGAAATGCAGAACTTAATTGTATTCATGAGGAACCAGTACATAGACCAAGAAGCTGTCATTCAAGCAGAACAAGGAATATTGCATGGTTTAAAATCAGGAAAGGTGTGTGTCCAGGTTCTATCCTTTCACTATACTTATTCAACCTGTATGCTAAGCAAATAATCCAAGAAGCTTAACTGTATGAAGAACATGTCATCATGATTGGAAAAGGACTCATTAACAACCTGAGATACACAGATGACCTTCCTCGTGGAAAGTAAAGAGAATTTGAAGCACTTACTGATGAAGACCAAAGACTACAGCCTTCAGTATGGATTACACCTCAACAGAAAGAAAACAAAAATCCTCACAACTGGACCATGAGCAACATCATAACTACTGGAGAAAAGTTTGAACTTATCAAAGATTTCATTTTATTTGGATCCACAATCAACACCCATGGAAGCATCAGTCAAGAAATCAGATGACATATTGCACTGGGCAAATCTGCTGCAAAGGACCTTTTTAAACTGTTAAAGAGCAAAGATGTCATTTTAAAGACCTTTAAGGTGTACCTGACCCAAGCTATGGTATTTTCAATCACCTCATATGCATGTGAAAGTTTGACAATGAATAAGGAAAACTGAAGGATTGATGCATTTGAATTGTGGTGTCAGCAAAGAGTACTTAAAATATCGTGGACTGCCAGAACTAACAAATCTATCTTGGAAGAAGTATGGCCATAGAGCTCCTTAGAATTAGAAGTGATAATGACCAGACTTTGTCTCACGTACATTGGTCATGTTGTCAGAAGGGCCAGTCCCAGGAGAAGGTTATCATGCTTGGTAAAGTAGAGGGTCAGCAAAAAAGGGGAAGACCACCAATGAGATGGATTGACACAGTGGCTGCAACTATGGGCTCAAGCATAGCAATGATGTGAGGATGGCACAGGATTCGGCAGTGTTTCGTTCTATCATCTCTATGAGTTGGAGCCAACTAGAAGGCACCCAAGAACAACAATATTTGTCTACACTTATGCAGTGAAAGGTGGAGAATGAAAAGGGAAAATGAAAAGAGAATTTACACAGTTGAATCAGGGTGTTGGTGAAGAATATGGACTGCTAGAAGAATAAATAAATAAATCTTGGAGGAAGTAGAGCCAGAATGCTTCTTAAAAGTGAGAATTTTCTTCTGTACTTTGAATGTGGCATCAGGAAAGAGCAATCACTAGAAAAGGACATCAGGTTTGGTAAAGTGGAGAGACAGCAAAAAATGAGAGAAACCCTCCATGAGATGCAACAATGGGCTCAAACATATAAACTATTGTGAGGATGGCACAGGACTGAACAAAATGTTGTTCTTTTATACATAAGGTTGACATGTTGTTGTTGTTGTTGCTGCTGCTGCTGCTGTTGTAAGGGCCTGTCAAGTCATCTCCGACTCATAGTGACCCTATGTATGGCAGAACAAAACACTGCCCAATCCTGTACCAGCACCATGATCCCTGCCATACCTCAGCCCATCATTGCAGCCACTGTGTCAATACATCTTGTTGAGGGCCTTCTCCTTTTCTATTGATCCTCCACTTTACCAAGCATGATATTCTTCTCCAGGGAATGGTCCCTTCTGACAACATGACCAAAGTAGGTCAGACAAAGTCTGGCCTTTCTTGCTTCCAAGGAGCATTCCGGCTGCACTTCTTCCAGGACAGATCTGTTAGTTCTTTTAGCAGTCTATGGTACTTTCAGCATTCTTCATCAACACCACAACTCAAATGCATCAACTCTTATTCAATCTTCCTTATTCATTGTCCAGCTCTCACATGCGTATCAGAGGATTGAAAAAACCACGGCTTGTGTAAGGTGCACCTTAGTCTTCAGGGAGATATCTTTGCTCTTCAGCACTTGAAAGAGGTCTTTTGCAGAAGATTTGCCAAATGTTATAAGACATCTGATGTCTTGACTGCTGCTTCCATTGATGTTGGTTGTAGAACCAAATAATATGAAGTCTTTGACAACTTCAATCTTTTCTCTATTTATCGTGATGCTGCTTATTGGTCCAGTTGTGAGGATTTTTGTTTTCTTTATATTGTTTTGTTTTCTTTATATTGAGGTATAATCCATACTGCAGACTGTAGTCTTCAGTCTTCATCTGACTTCATCAAGTCATCCTCACCTTCAGCAAGTAAAGTTGTGTTGTCAGCGTATTGCAGGTTGTTAATGGGTCTTCCTCCAATCCTGATGCCAAATTCTTCTTCATATAGCCCAGCCTCTCAGATGATTTGCTCCACATAAAGACTGAATAAATATGGGGAAAGGATTCAACCCTGACACACTTCCTTCCTGATTTTAAACCATACAAACTATACAGACTTACATTCCCAACAGTAATGTATTGAGAAAACTCTTTTTCTCACACTCTTTGTTATTGAGATAGGAAAAAATGATGTCTCACTATTGTTTTGACTTGCATTTCCTTGATTGCTAGTCAGATTTAAATTTTTCAACATTTTGGACCTTTTTCTTTTCCATTTTCTAAATTTTTTAATATGTCTTTTGCCTATTTTTCTGCTGAGATTTTCATTTATTCTTATTCACTTGTAAGATGCAAAAATATTTAAGTAAGTCATTTAATCTTAAAATTTTGATGCATTGGGTGGCAACTAGAATTATAAGCCTAGCAAAGCATAATACTGATGTTGAGAGTGATTGTTTCCATATTCATTAAAATTTCTACTTATCAAGGCTGTATTAAAAATAGAGACCTGTTTTGGAAGAAGTCAGTATCTATAAACCACAGAAGTACTGAGACTTAATATCTTCCGGATACACTGGCATTTTTATTCCAAATTTTAAGAAACTGGATGACTACTTATCCAGAAACTTCTAACATATATATATGTCGTTGTTGTTGTTGTTATGTGCCATTGAGTCGGACCCGACTCATAGCGACCCCTCCTTGGGTTTCCGAGG
>NW_006921751.1:3866699-3892039 GCF_000298275.1 Orycteropus afer afer
TATCACTACGGAAGTAGGATTGCCCAACCTTCCTTCCGAGGAGTGGCTGGTGGGTTTGAACCGCCAGCCTTCTGGTGAGCAGTCAAGTGCCTTATCCACTATGCTACCAGTGGTGACTTGCATATTGCTGTGATGCTGGAAGCTATGCCACCAATATTTCCAGGGCCACTCAAAGTGGAGAGGTTTCAGCACACCTTCCAGACTAAAACAGACTAGGAAGAAAGACCTGATGACCTACTTCCAGAATTTGTTGTTGCTGTTGTTAGGTGCCATCAAATTGGCTCTGACTCAAAGTGACTCCATGTACAACAGAATAAAACATGCCCAGTCCTGCACCATCCTCACAATCTTTGCTATGCTTGAGCCCATCATTGCAGCCACTGTGTGGATCCAAAGGTCTTCCCCTTTTTTGCTGACCCTCTACAATACCAAGCATGATATCCCAGGGAATAGTCCCCTCTGACAACACGACCAAAGTAGTTGAGACAAAGTCTAGCCATTCTTGCTTCCAAGGAGCACTCTGGCTGGCTGCACTTCTTCCAGGACAGGTTTGTTCATTCTTCTGGCAGTCCATGGTATTTTCGGTATTCTTTGCCTACACCACAATTCAAATGCGTCTTTGATCTCCTTATTTATTGTCCAGCTTTCAAATACATATAAGGAAATTGAAAATATCATGGCTTGCCAAGCACACCTTCGTCTTCAAAGCGACATCTTTGCTTCTTAACACTTTACAGAGGTCTTTTGCAGCAGATTTTCCCTGTGCAATATGACATCTGATTTCCTGCCTGCTGCTTCCATGGCTATTAGTTCTGGATCCAAATAAATTGAAATTCCTGACAACTTCAATCTTTTCCCCACGTTTTGTGATGTTGCCTATTGGTCCAGTTGTGGGGATTTTCATTTTCTTTATGTTGAGGTGTAATCCATATTGAAGAGTGCTGTCTTTGATCTTCATCAGGAAGTGTTTCAAGTCATCTTCATTTTCAACAAGCAAGCATGTGTCATCTGCATAGAGCAGGTTGTTAATGATTCTTTCTCCAACCCTGATGCCACATTCTTCTTCATATGGTCCAGCTTCTCGGATTATTTGCTCAGCATACAGATTGAGTAAGTAGAGTGACAGAATGTAACCATGATGTACACCCTTCCTGATTTGAAACCATGCAGTATCCTCTAGGCCTGTTTGAACAACAGCCTCTTAGTCTGTGTACAGGTTCCTCATGAGCACAATTAATTGCTCTGGAATTCCCATTCTTTGCAATGTTATCCATAATTTGTTATGATCCACACAACCAAATTCCTTTTCATATTCAATAAAACACAGTTAAACATCTTTCTGGTATTCTTTGCTTTCAACTAAGATCCATCTGACATCAGCAATGATATCCCTTGTTCCATGCCATCCTCTCAATCCAGCTTGTATTTCTGGAAGTTTCCTGTCAATATACTACTGCAGCCATTTTTTAATTATCTTCAGTAAGATTTTACTTGAGTGTAATATTAATGATGTTATTTTATAATTTCCACATTATTTCTAAAAAATTAGCCAATACAAATCTTATGGATCACAACAGAACATAGACCAATTGATATGCTTTGAACACATCATCAGGAGGGATCAAACACTGGAGGAAGACATTGGTGAAGCAGAGGGTTTGATGGAGCCTGGTTGAACCACTGAGACTATGTATGGCCCCTAGTTGCCTTTTAGGTCTGGAATTGACCCCACTCCTATGGCTTCCAGCTAAACAAAGGACGGGCATATGAGCTGATCATTTACAATAGGCAGATACACTCCTTGGAGAGATCAATCATGGGGAGAATAGAAGGGCTGTGAAGAGGAAGTGGGAGGAGAGATGTTGGATTGTGAGAAACTAGAGTCAATGTCATGAGATAAAGTGTATGTTAGGTGCTGTATGAAAAGTGATTCTGCTCTGTAAACTTTCACCCAAATCACAATAAAAATTTAAAAAAAAGAATTCAGAATGATTATTTTCAGAGCTTTGGCTTGTTATCCTTGATTTCAAGAGGAACACACTGTTGATAGACTCATTAGAGAGGAAACACTGATTCAATCCATTACAGGTCTTCGAAATGCTGAGAGCTTCTATCAACCACATTCTGGTCCCATGTTCTATTGGATAAATAGGAATGCTGGTCACATGAAAGGCCCAGAATGGTTGTAAATGGTCAGACCTTTGAGCAAAGCTTCTACTTTCCTAACACCTATTATTAATAATAACAATAAATATCTAACATTTATCAATGTGTTGATTTAGAGTGAGTTAGGCACCGCTGTGCTACATGCTTTCCTTTCATTACTTCATTTAACCCTCATAACAGCCTATATGAAACATTATTATTATCCAAGTAATTAAAGACCAGGAAACCGAGGCACAGAACTGGCCACCATCACACAGCTAATAAGTGGCAGAGTCAAGACTCGAAGCAGAGTTAATCTGACTGCAAAGTCCAAGAGCATTACCATTAAAAAATCAATTAACCGACTACTAATCAAGTGTATATACTGTGCAAAGCACTAAGATACGTATTATTAGGAAATGTTAAATATAGTACATTTAAAATTAATCTCTCAACCCTTTCTTACATTTATAATAACTTTTGAATTTATATACTTCTTCTATCTGGAATTTATTAGAAGTGCTTTTTAATCCCCAATTATTAAGAGCTCACAATCTTCTTTCTAGCAGTTAGAGTTATCTTTTATATTCATGTCTCTTATTTTTAAATGTTAAATTTGATTTTAAATGCAGACTTTCAATTAATATGTTCTCAGGGAACTCCTAACCTTATTAAGATACAAATTTGACACTTTTTTTCAGAGTTAAACATCTTTTTGATAAGAATATTAAGTAAAGTTTATTATATTTCATCAACTTGTTAGCTGCTGAGTCGGTCCCTAACTCATGAGGACCCCATGCATAATGGAACAAAATACTGTCTGGTCCTGCACCATCCTCATACTCATTCAGGGATCAGATCACCTACTTTGATCCATAGGATTTTCATCGGTTGATTTTCTGTAGTAGTTCACCAGGCCTTTCTTCCTATTCAGTCTTAGTCTAGAAGCTCCACGGAAACCTGTTCAGCATCACAGTAACACGCAGGCCTCCACTGACAGAGTGGTTGTGCAAGAGATGCATTAACCAGGAATTAAACCTGTGTCTCCCATATGGGAAGCCACAATTCTACCACTGAACCACCAACGCCTTCTATTTTTCGAATTTACCATATAGATGAAGACAAGAAAAAATGCCTTGGTGAAGGAAATGTGTACTGAGGGGGCAGAAAGGACAACTTATATCTGGTGGTGATAAGTAGTAACAAAATTTCAAACAGAAGCTAATAGAATGCTTGGTAAAAAAAAAAAAAATTAAATTTCAGGGGTGTCAGAATGATGTCATGTCAAGAAAAAACTCCAAGTCTAGAGTTTAGGGTTCACGTTAGAATTAGGATTAGACCTCAGGGTTAGGTTTGCCTGAGGGCGGGAATCATGTTTTATTCATCTTTATATGTTCAGTGCGTGGAAAATGTAGATGCACAGAACAGGTGCTCAATAAATAATTTTTGAAGTTAAAAGATACGAGATGTTTGTGGGAAAGTAATTTAGCAGGAAGGAATGGAAGGGAAAAGGAAGAGAGAGTCAAGGTACATGATGTGGCTTGTTGTTGAGTGTCCAGGTGATTTTTGACTCATGATGATCCAATATGACAGAGCAAAACTGCCCCATTTAGTGACCCATTGTAACAGAGTAGAATTGCCCTGTAGGATGTTTTACCAATGGGGCAGTTCTACTCTGTCACACAGGGTTGCTATGAGTCAGAATCAACTCAATGGCACACAACAGTCTTTATAAGAGCGGATCACTGGATCTTTCCTCCCTCAAACTGTTGGGCAGGTTCTAACTGCTAAGTGCTAACTATTGCACCACCAGGGCTCCTTTGATATGGCTTAGTTACAGGCTTATTAGATACAGAGGCTGAGTCTCCAAGACCCTATCTTTGGATTATCAAAGGACTAGGGAGCTCTGGTAGCATAGTGGCTAAGACACTTGCCTGCTAACCAGATGGCTGGTGGTTCAAACCCACCAGCCACTCCTCAGAAGGAAGGTTGGGCAATCCTACTTCCGTAGTGATACTGCCTCGGAAACCCAAGGAGGGGTCGACTATGAGTCGGGGCTGACTCGACGGCAAACAACAACAACAACAAAGTGTTTATATAAAGGAGCTTTGGTGGTGGAGTGGTTAAGGCATCTGACTGCTAACTAAAAAGGTCAATGGTTTGAATCCACCACCTGTTCTAGCAGAAGAAAGACAAGGTAATCTGCTTCTATAAAGATTTGCAGCCTTGAAAACCCAATGAGAGTCACTATGAAATCGATGCAATGGCAGTGAGTTTGGTTTTTTGGAGTGTTTATATAAAGGCTCATTTCTAATACTTGATATGCTTACTTAATATAAGGCATACTTATTTTTTTCCATGTGCCAATAAAATATTGAAAATTGGATATTTCCACTCCATCCTCCAACAGCCTGGTCTCCGCCTCCCCGCCTCCCCACCCCCCCACCCCCCCGCTCCCTGCTGCTGCCCCATATAGCTGGTGAAGAATTTTTCTTAGGTAAATAGGGAGAAATCTTGTTCATTTCCAGTTTTCCTTTTCTGGCCTCTGCCTTTCTACCACCTTCAAATATTTGGGTTTTATTTTTCTGCTTGAAAGTTCTCTTTTGAAACACATATACCTAGGATGTATGTTTATGTCAGTCTTTGTTCTAATTAGGCACACGAGGCCGGTTTCATTTGATATCTAGCATTATGGAAATTCTGATGCAATTAGAGGTCAGACACTCCTTCAATGCCACTAGAATTCTCACATAGATATATATAGCAATCCAAAAATATTTTCATTTCATATGGTACATTTCCCTGGAAGAAATCCAAATTAATTTTGCAATCAATATATGTAGAACACCAATAAAATAAAGTCATCATCTCAAAATTTTTGGAGTGAGAGCAGAGCTTCTGGTCTGGGACAAATAGTCCAGATCTTTGCATTTGGGAAAAGTTCCTTGAGATCCCTTCAAACTCCAAATTCCATCTGAAATAATCGGCAGGACAGATTCTGTGGACACAGCACTAACTTAACGTGGAAAGAGATACAGAAATTGAGACTTCATTAGAATTGAGGAGACTTCATTAAAATTGATCAGACAAGAATGAAAACCATTAACCCCAGGGCTAGATGTCACCCAGCAATTTTCCTAGCCACTCTTAATAATGAAATCATTAAATCACAGACTCTTAGGATTGGATGAGGTGTTAACATATCATGCAGGTGCTAGAGCAGAGCAGTGCATCAGATACACGACTACCCATAATTTGTTAAATAATTGTCTACGTTTAATGAGATGTACTTAGAGGTGAGCAAAGAAAACACGAATTTAGCATTTTTTAAGTTGCTGGCAATTTTACTTTCATCTTTTTAAATGTTTTCACATCTGTTTTGAAACAGATTTTAATCAATACCAAAAAAACCAAACTCACTGCCATGGAGTTGGATCTGACTCATAGCGACCCCTCTTTGGGTTTCCTAAGCCATATCACTACAGAATTAGATTGCCCTACCTTCCTTCCGAGGAGTGGCTGGTGGGTTTGAACTGCCAGCCTTCTGGTTAGCAGTCAAATGCCTTAAGGATTACACCACCAGAACACCCATTTTAGACAATAGAGAAGAAAAGTTTAACAATCAGAAGGAAGAGGTGGAAATTATTACATGCACACTACTTCTCTTCAAATGATGAAAACCAAGGTCACAGACATGTGTCTCTGCTGGCTCTAGTGCCCATAGTGGGACCTAGCTACATACGTCATCTGCCTGATCCTTCAAGTTATACTAAGCAGATGGAAGGCAAGTATTTTTTTCTAACATTTCTCTATGGCTTTAGATCAGCTAAATTTCAAAAGATGACTAATCTTTTCCCCTGGAGTCCAAAGTTTTATTTAAATGATGGAATCATAAATCTTCGTCACTTCCCAAGCTTGCTTCCATGATTCAGTCATCCTCTCACGGAGTAATGTGCAGCCTACCTGGAGGAACAGGCTTTAAACATTATAATTTCCTTTGACTTTGAAGGTGTACCACTATGCCTTTGAGATAAAGGAAAGCAGGAAGTAAATAACAACCACATCATGTAATTTGGATTATTCTGGGACAGTCAAAATTTCACATATTGAAATAGAGTATTAAATGTCTAATATGAGCTTGGTTAAATAAATTGTGATATATCATATATATATCAGCCAATGAAAAATGTTGTAGAAGAATGTGCAATTAAAATGTTTTATGTGAGGCTAAATTAGAAGCTAGGTTACAAACCACTTGTTGTTTGTTGTTGTTATTTGCCATCAAGACAAACCACTGTTGTTGTTGTTAAGTGCCGTCGAGTTGTTTCCGACTCATAGAGACCCCATGCACAGCAGAACGAAACACTGCCCGATCCCGCGCCAGCCCCACAATCCCTGCTATACTTGAGCCCATCATCGCAGCCACCATATCAAACCATCTCCTTGAAGGCCTCCCCCTCTTTCATCAACCCTCCACCCTACCAAGCATGACATCCTTCTCCAGGGAATGGTCCCTTCTTACAACATGACCAAAATAGGTGAGACGAAGTCTGGCCATTCTTGCTTCCAAGGAGCATTCTGGCTGCACTTCCTCCGGGACAGATCTGTTAGTTCTTTTAGCAGTCCATGGTACTTTCAGCATTCTTCGCCAGCACCACAACTCAAAAGCATCAACTCTTCTTCGGTCTTCCTTATTCGTTGTCCAGCTCTCACATGCATACGAGGCGATTAAAAATACCATGGCTTGGGTCAGGCGCACCTTATCTCTTCAAAATGACATCTTTGCTCCTCAATGCTTTAAAGAGGCCTTTTGCAGCACATTTGCCCAGTGCAATATGACAGCTGATTTCCTGACTGCTGTTTCCATGGGTGTTGATCGTGGATCCAAGTAAAATAAAATACCTGACAACTTCAATCTTTTCTTCATTTATTGTGATAAACTAGTCATTGATTTTCATCAGTAAGTGCTTCGAGTCATCTTCACTTTCAGCAGGCAGGGTTGTGTCGTCTGCATATCACAGGTTGTTAATGACAATTTATCCAATCCTGATGTCATACTCTTCTTGATATAGTCCAGCTTCTCAGATTATTTGCTCAGCATACAGATTGAAAGGATAGAGCCCTGATGCATACCCTTCCCGATTTTAAGTCATACGGTATTTATTCCCTTGTTCTGTTTGAAAGACACCTTCTTGGCCTATATACAGGTCCCTCATGAGGACAATCAAGTGTTCTTGAATTCCCATTCTTTGCAATATTATCCATAATTTGTTCTGATCCACAAAGTCTAATGCCTTTTCATAGTCAATAAAACACAAGTAAACATCTTTCTGATATTCTTTTCTTTCAACCAAGATCCATTGGAGTTTAGCAATGATATCTCTTATTCCATATCCTCTTCTGAATCCAGCTTGAATTTCTGAAATTCCCTGTCAATATACTGCTATAACCATTCTTGAATTATCTTCAGCAAAATTTTACTTTCGTATGATATTGTTCAATAATTTCCACATCCTGTTTGGATCACCTTTATATAGAATAGGCAAAAATATTGATCTCTTCCAGTCAGTGAGTCAGGTAGCTGTCTTCCAAATTTCTTGGCGTAAACAAGTGAGCACCTCCAGTGCCACAATCATTTGTTGAAACATCTCAATGAGTATTCCATCAATTCCTGGAACCTTGTTTTCTGCCAATCCTTCATTGCACCTTGGTCTTCTTCCTTCAATAACATCAGTTCTTTATCATATGCTACTTCCTGAAATGGTTGAAGATCAATGAGGTCTTTTGGCTACAGTAACTGTGTGTATTCATTCCATCTTCTTATGACATTTCCTGCATCATTCAATATTTTGCCCATAGAATCTTTCAGTATTGCAATACAAGGCTTGAATATTTTCTTCAGTTCTTTCAGTTTGAGAAATGCTGACTACATTCTTCCCTTTAGGTTTTCTAACTCTAGGTCTTTTCACATTTCATAATAATACTTTACTTTGTCTTCTTGAGCTGCCCTTTGAAATCATTTGTTCAACTCTTTCATTTCATCTTTTCTTCCACTTTAGCTACTCTCCATTCAATAGCAAGTTTCAGAGTCTCTTCTGATATCTATTTTGGTCTTTTCTGCCTTTCATGTCTTTTTAATGACCTTTTGCTTTCTTCATGTATGATGATTTTGATGTCATACCACAACTCATCTGGTCTTCAGTCAAATCTATTCCTCAAATCTATTCTTTTAAATTCAGGTGGGATATAATTAAGGTCATACTTTGGCTCTCATGGATTTGTTTTAATATTCTTCAGCTTCCACTTGAACTTGTGTATGAACAATTATCTATCCCATAGTCAACTCCTGGACTTGTTTTGATTTCCATAGATGTAGTCAATTTGATTCCTGTGTATTCCATCTGGCAAGATTCCTATTTAAGTTGCTGATAAAAGGTATTAATTGATCTTGCAAAATTCTATCATGTGATCTCCAGGGTCATTTCTATCACCAAGGCCATATTTTCCAACTACTGATGCAGTTAACTAACTTTTGCATTCCAAGCACCAGTAATTATCAATACATCTTCATTGCATGTTTCGTCAATTTCAGATTACAGAAATTGGTAAAAAATCTTCAATTTCTTTGCCTTTGTCTTTAGTGGTTGGTGCATAAATTTCAATAATACTATTATTAACTGGTCTTCTGTATAGGCGTATGGATATTGTCCTATGACTGACAGCATTATATATCAGGATAGATCTTAAAATGTTCTTTTTGATGATGAATATGATGCTATTTCTCATCAATTTGTCATTCCCAGCATAGTATACCAAATGATTGCCTGATTCAAAATGGCCAGTACTAGTCCATTTCACCTCACTGAAGCCTGGAATATTGATCTTTATGCATTCCATTTCATTTTTGACAACTTCCAGTTCATACTTCAGACATTCCATGTTCCAATTATTAATGGATATTTGCAGCTATTTCTTCCTATTTTGAGTCATACCCCATCAACAAATGAAGTTCCCCAAAACTTTATTCCATCCACATCATTAAGGTCAACTCTGTTGCTGTTATGTGCTGTGGAGTCGGACCCAACTCATAGCGACCCCTCTTTGGGTTTCCGAGGCAGTATGACTACAGAAGTAGATTGCCCATCTTCCTTCTGAGGAGTGGCTGGTGGGTTTGAACTGCCAGCCTTCTGGTTAGCAGTCAAGTGCTTTAGGCAGTATGCTACCAGAGCTCCTAGGTCAACTCTACTACATCATTACATACCTGTTGAATTACATCATTACATAACTGCCAATTTTCATCATTTCATAACTGTCAAATATCTTTATTACATAAATGCCAAACCACTGAGAATCATGGCCCAATCAAATTGACACTAACCATAACTATCACAGCCAGCATTACTCTTGCCTTTCAACTTGGCATTCATTACTGCCAGATATACAACATTAATGGACAAAATATTTTGATAGTAGATTTTTTACTATCGTTGTAAGTGCAAAATGTTAGATAATGAGATAGTCAATGAATAAGGAGTAGGTGTATTCTTTTATTAAGTGTATTAAAAATAGTTATAAAAAGAAAATACAGTAACTGTCAGCCACCCAACATAAAATACTCTGAAAAAATAAATGTTGCCATGTTTCCCATGATCTTGAGTTTAAGCATCTTTTTTATGGTCTTTGAAGTTGTTCTTACACCTCCTTTCTATTCAAATTTGTATTATTATCTGTTGCTGCATAAAAATTACTCCTAGATTTAGTGACATAAAGCAGCACACATGGATTATCTCACAGTTTTTGTGGGGAAGAAATCCAGACATGGTGTATATGGGTCCTCTAGTCTCTCATAGTCAACATGTCCTCCAGGGTCTGAAGGTTCACCTGAAAACTCAGCTTTCAGACTGGAAGAAGGATCAACTTCCCAAGATCACTCAGTGTTTGTTTGAAGCATTTCCTCACAGTTCCTCACAGGCTGTTGGCTCAAGTTTACCCTCAGTTCCTTGCTATGTGGGCCTCTCCCACATGGAAGTTTGTGTCATCAAAACATCAAGCCAAGAAGGTAATAGAGCCTGTTTTGGTTACCTAGTGCTGCTCCGACAAGAATATACAACAAATGGGGTGGCTTGAACAAACAGGAGTTTATTCTCTTAGTTTGGAGGCTTTAAGGCCAAGTTCAAAGTGCCAGGTACCAGGGGCTGGGTGAAAGCCCCTCAACCTTAGGCTTCAGCTCTGCCTCCTGCCCCCAGTCCACTGAAGCTAGAGGCTTTTCTTCTCTCAGACAGCTGCTGACTGCTGAGGCTGACAAGTCCAAAATTGACAAGTAAAAAGGCACAGTCCCAATGTTACCAAACCACATGGCAGGCCATTAATTCAAAGTCCCATGGTCAGCAGAGCATGGCAGCTGCTGAACAACAACACGAGTACATGCAGGATCAAGTGTGCCATAAGCTAGAGACCATTCCTCAAGGCTTCTCCTTATATACAGGAAACAGACCACCTCCCTAAGGCAGCTACTCAGCTGCTCACAGTAGATCCTACCATGGAGTTGATTACCAGTCTCATCATGGGGAATACTACATCCTACATCCAGCTGCCCAGCCACTCAACCAGGCTCAGCCAAGTTGACACACAAAGGTAACTACCACAGAGTCTGTTAGCAAAATGGAAGTTAAAATATTTTGTAATCTAAGCAGAGAAATGACAGCCTATCACCTTTGCCATAATATGTTGGCTAAAAGCAAAACACTATGTCCAGCTCACTCAGGGGGAAGGAGATTTCACAAATGCTTAAATACTACGAGGCATGGATCATTGGAAACCATCTTAGAAGTTTGCCTACCACATCATTCTTTCAAATCAGTTCTTTTCTCTGGTATACTTTAGAGTCAAATGTCCTCTTTTACATTTGTAAATTTTTCTACCTTCCTAGTTGATAAATTATAAAGACAAATATAGCAAAAATCAAGTTTTCTGTTTCATACCATAAGATTTGTAGATAAGATGATTTTTAATTCACCTCTTTTTGATAACAAGTTGCTGAATTTTTTATGTGTATATGTCCTTAAAAGGTCTCATATCTCTTTAAAGGGAAAAAGAAAAACTCTGTGACAATGTTGTATATAATATCAATAAATAATAATATAAATTATGATAGAGTTATCAGATAGAATAATATGTAATCATTAAAATCATATTATAGATGAGAATTTATGACACTGGAAGCGCTGTATTGTTGAATAAAAAAAATCAGGATGTGAAAAAATGCAAAGTATGATCCTAATCTATCAAAACATGTAAGTAAACAAGTGGGAATACTACTGGAAACATGAACACCAAAATATTAACAGTATTTACCTTTGGGTATTAAAATTTCAAGTGTTTGTTTTTCTCTTCCTCAATACTTTTAGAACTTGAATATTTTATTAATTAGTATACTATTTTCTTCTTTCAACAAAGCAATATCTAAAATTAATATATTGTTACTAAAACATAATTAACATAATTTAATGAGACTCATATTAAGCACAAATTCCTAACAAAATCTTTGATTAATCCTTATGGTACTAAATGATTTTGAATTCTAGTAATAGAATGGATTTTAAAAGATGTAGAATACTAGAGGATGTTACAATTATTCACTCAATAAAGAGATTATCTGTTGAAATTAAGAACAAAATGGAGAATAAACACTGTAGAATTTTTCCAGATGAAATCTGTTTGAGGCATAAAATGGATGAAATATAAATTAATAAAGTTTTTAAAACAATTTTTTAAAGTTTTTTCAGAACTACGGTAAGATGGTGGAATAGGCAGACAAACTACACAGACCCTCTTCAACAAAGAAAAGGGGAACCAATTAACACAGATACAGAAAGAAGATAACCCTGGAGCCCTGAGATTTGAAAGGAAGAATACAGAAGTGGACTAAACTCCAACTAGTAGAAGAACCTGCATGAAATCACCAAGAAAAGGAGACATACGGAGCTGCAGACTGTTAATGATCCTGATGGCAAGAACAGCTTGGATATTGCCAAGGGGTGTTAGGACCTAAGAATTAACCTTAAAATCAGCCCTGCTAGCCAGGGGCTACACAGAGTACTGCACTGGTGGCTGGTGAATAAAAGCAGCAAAGAGAGAGATGGACTAAGCTGTGGACTTTTGCCTGTCTGGAGGGCATAGCCATTTTGAATGTTTACAAGTGGTTTGACCATTTTGGATATTTAAAGCAACAGCGTTCTCTCAGAGTCCAGGGACCTAAGAATAGGCTCCAATTGCTGGGGACACAAGGACATTCTGGATGCCAATGACTGGAAAGTTACTATATTCCCCTTGTTACTCGTAGACCCCACACCTTCTTGGTGAACAGAGGTGAGCCACCCCTCACTCCCACCCACTTCTGGGCAGGCAGGAATTCCAGCCCACTCTGGGTGCTCTGATGGAGCCTGGGTGCCCTGCCCCACCCTGCCCAGATTTTTTTTCCTTTTTTTTTTTTTATCCTTTTTATTATTCTTCTTGATTCTTCCCTTCCCAGGTTCTAGTTTTCATCTTTTTCTCTCCTCCTTGTTCCTGGTTCCTTTTTTTTTTTTTTCCTTTCTCATGGTTCTCTCCATTCCTTGCCTTTCTTTTTGTATTTTTTCCATTTTTTTCTTCATTATTCTCCTACTCTACCTTTTTTCTCTTACTGCCCCCTCCCCAGATATTGTGAGGTTGTTGTAATTTTTCTTTTTTTTTCCCCTTTCTCTGTACATATTCCTTTTGGTTTTAAAAGTATTTCTTTAAATATTTTCTCTCATTTGTTGCTTTTCCTCTTTTTTTTATTTTTCTTTTTGGTGATTGTTCCTGTGTGTTTATGCAGTGCTTTTTGTCCGCTTGTTTTACTTTTTTGATGGTTTTTTATTTTTTTATTTTATTTTATTTTTTTGTCTGTGTGGGAGAGAGCAACTGTGCCCACACAACACAACCTCACCCACACCTCCTGCAGCTCCACTTACTGAATGAGAGCCACCACTTCCTTCTCCACCAACTGGCCAACAATAAACAACCACCAAGAAGAGCCTGATGTACCCTTAACTGCTCTTCACAAACAGTTAACAGAGATCTGTGCAGCCACTCTCATTCTCTATCACAACCACCAGGAGACAAGTGGTGAGTGCATAAGTGCTGCCAACTAGCAAACAGAGAAACATAGTACTTTGCTTACTCAGATACATCTGAAAAAAATAAAATCTTGGGTGAATCCAACACACAATCACCAATTAAATATAAATACAATATAAATACAACAACATCACAATGTCTCAGAAACGACAGACCATCACAGTCCACATAAAGAAGCAAGATAAAGTGTAGAAACAAGGAAGCAGGATACAGACTCAGAACACATCCCTGAGGAAGAAGCAACATTGGAACTCCCTGACAAGGCATTCAAAAGAATTATATTTAAGTATAAGTATCTTCAAAGGATTGAGAGACAGATCAAGGAAAACACTGAAAAATTTAAGGAAAACACAGACAAAACCCTAGAAAAATTTTGGAAGAAAATACAAGAACAAAATGATAAAATAAATGAAAAATTAGAAATGATACAAAATCTACAGAGAGAAATCCAGATGATTAATACTAAATTTTCAGAAATCGATAACATTGAAAGGGCAAAGGAGTAGAATCAAATCAATGAAATACAGATTAATGAGATTGAAGACAAATACCTGAATACTTCTTTGGAAAGGAATCAATCAGAAAAAAAGATCAAAACAAAATGAAGAAAGTCTAAGGTTCATGTGGGATACCATCAAAAGGAATAACCTACGTGTCACTGGAATTCCAGAACAGGAAGCGAAAAATAAAACCACTGAGAAAATTGTCCAAGATTTGTTGGAAGAGAAATTCCCTGGTATGATGAAAGATGAGAATATATCCATTCAGGAAGTCCAACGAACCCCACATAGGATAGACCCCAAAAGAAAATCACCAAGACACGTCATCATCAAACTTATCAAAACCAAAGACAAAGAAAGAATCCTGAAAGCAGCACAGGAAAAATGAAAAGTTATAAAGGGCAACCAATAAGACTAAGCTCAGATTTCTCAGCAGAAACCATGCAGATGGTTTCATAGGATGATATATGTAGTATACCAAGTGATAGAGCAATGATATTTTACTCACTTTGCTACCTTTATATCTTAGAGCCAATAGATTCACAGCAACAGGGATTTCTCAGTGCACACAATATTTAAAAGAAATGCCATCACATTATCTAAATTTTGATAATGAAAAATTTTGAAAACAAAAATGTAAATATCTATTACAAAAATGGCTGAATTAGTACTTCACCAATCAATCAGAGATAGAATTATACTCATTAAGAGTCAGTGACTAAAAGAACTGAAGAAAAATACACATGCATTTACATCAGATACTAGAGTGAATAAAAGGAAATATCACTATCATTTAGCATTGCCTATAAAATTCAATTGGGAAAGTAAATATGTAATTCATTGGGAAGATGCTTTGGCATGGACACAACAGCCTATTAGTTTTCTAATGTGATTTTTCTATAGCCTTTGCATTGAGATCCTCTATAATAATGGAAAAGGAAAAAAAAAGTCTCTGACAAGTCAATTCCAACTCAATGTTACCCCATATTTGTCTGAGTAGAACTATGTTCCACAGTGTTTTAAATGCCTGTGATCTTTAGGAAGTAGATCAACAGGCCTGTTTTCTGAGGCTTCTTTGGGTGGATTTGAACTGTCAACTTTTTGGTTTGTAGCTGAATATTTTATCATTTGTGCCACAGAGTCACTCCCATAATAATGAAGTTAGCCTAATAAACTTCTTTCCAGGTAACTATGTTTTGCATAGGAACAAAGGACTTTTGAATTGAAAAGCAAAATTTAGAGCACTTCAGTAATCCAATAAGAGAAGTGAAATAGGACTGAAATTAAAGCACAATGGATGGTTTCCCATACACTGAGTCCCAAATAAAAGCAACCCTTGTGATGCCATATCACCAAGCTCCACAGAAATGTGGAGAATGGAGAGTGCAAACAACTTGTCTTATACTATACAACTCAACAATCACTTTTTTTTTTTTAATTTTATTTTGATTTGGGTGAAGATTTACAGAGTAAATTTAGACATACCTAATTGTTTAGCCTGTCCACCTATCTATCTGTCCATATACCCCGTTTGCCTTCACTGACAACTCAGTACTGTATATGCAAAAGGGTTCATATTTGTTGTCTGTACTTCCCATGTACCTCTCTATGTCTTTCTCATCCTCAATGGTGCCATATTCGTCACTCCCATTTGGAACATTGCCCTTCTCTTCACCCAAATCAATATTTATCACTATCTATCTCCCCTCCCCTCCCCTCCTCTCCCCTCCCACCCCTGGTAACCAACAAAGAAAATTTCCTCCAATAGATAAACCCTTCCTTAAGTTTTACAATAACGGACTTATACAATATTTGTCCTTTTGTGACTGACTTATTTCACTCAACATAATGTCCTCCAAGTTCATCCACATTACGTGGTGTTTTGTGTTATCATTCCCGTTGTTGCTGTTGTTTTAGTATATGCTGAATATTTGTGCTTGTCCTCTTTTTTTATTGTGATGTGAAGGTTTATAATTTTTCTTTGAGGTTACCCTATGATTTATAATTTTATCCCCGAGTTTAGAACAGTCCATTCTATCTTTCAACTTTCTGTTGACTGCACAGTCTTTTCCCTCTTTTTGTTTGTAGTTGTCTTCACTTGCCAATTGCTATCTCTGGTTCTCAACAATCACTCTTGAAGCTCACTTGACTTGGTATCTCTGAAAGTAAAATCCTCTAATGTAGATGGCTTTGTCTTGAGGCAAAGGTTTCTGCTTGAGTGATACTGTTTTATCCTGTCCAATAGTCATTTTCACCAACTTTCACATAAACTTCAACCAAAGAAGATGTTAGCAATTTCTTATCTTTACTGCTGATTTTATATCAAAACAGAACATGGATGCATGCATAAAGGAAAAACAGTTTACCAATCTATATAAACACTTCTTGGCTAACTGTTTATTGTGCATGATGTCACAAGAGGTTGGATGGATTTTCACCAATTAGGAAAGTATGTTTGGGTTGGTGTGACTTAAATATACACTGTTCGATAGGGTGAAAGAAGGATGACATGCTTGGTAAACTAAAGGGTCTTATACAATAGAAGCAGAAAAACTAAAACAACCTTTCTCAGGTTCCCTCACAGCTAATGATTCCAGATATGAAGATATGATTTAAATTCTGCCAGGCATTTGCACTCAAGATGTAAATTCAGAACCAAGTTAATGGTGAGAGAGACAAGGCAGGTGGCACCATTCTTGCTGATACAAGCCAGAGCAGAAGTGGTGTGCCCCAAGACATGGCACCGATTTTGTGAGAACAGCTTCCTTACCAGGACAGCAATTCCCTTAACCAATCACACACCAGTTGCCATTGAGTTGATACCCACTCAACAGCAACCTCATGTGTATTAGAATAGAACTGTGCTCCACTGGATTTCCAATAACTGATTTTGTGGAAGAAGACTGCCAGGCCTTTCTTATGAGATGCCTCTAGGTGGGTTTCGACCTCAAATCTTTCAGTTATCAGCCAAGTGCATTAACCATTTGTACCACCCAGTGGTACAGTCACCCAGTGACTCTGCAGTTCCCTTAGTAATCCAGTTTGGTAGCAAGGCTTTGGAAATTCTTCCTAGTATCAGCCTTCTCAGATTAGGGTCTTCTCTTCAGTTTTTCTAACAATTCTGAGACCTCTTATTGTTGTTGTTCTTGTTCTTAAGTGCTGTCATCTCCATAGTGACCCTATGCATAGCAGAATGAAACACTGCCCAGTCCTGTGCCAGCCTCGTGAGCCTTGCTACAACTGAGCTCATCATTGCAGCCACTGTGTCAATCCATCTCCTTGAGGGCCTTCCCCTCCTTCTTTGACCCTCCTGTTTACCAATAATGATATCCTTTTCCAGGGAATGGTTCCTCCTGACAACATGACCAAAGTAAGTGAGATGAAGTCTGGACATTCTTGCTTCCAAGGAGCATTCTGGCTGCATTTCTTCCAGGACAAATCTGTCAGTCCTTTTAGCAGTTCATGGTACTCTTAGAATTCTTCTCCAACACCACAACTCAAAAGCATCAACTCTTCTTCGATCTTCCTTATTCATTGTCCAGCTCTCACATGCGTAAGAGGCCATTGAAAATACCATGGCTTGGGTTAGGCACACTTTAGTCTTCAAGGAGACATCTTTACTCTTCATCACTTGAAAGAGTTCTTTTGCAGCAGATTTACCCAATGCAATACATTGTCTGGTGTCTTGACTGCTGCTTCCATTGGTGTTGATGGTAGAACCAAGTAATATGAAGGTGGCTTCTGGGGTGGCTCTATTTAAGACCAGGCCCCAGATGGGCAGGGAAGTGAGCAAAGCAATTAGGAACAACTAAGGGAGATGAATTTGTCTGTCAGTTTGTCGTCCTGTGGTGGCTTGTGTGTTGCTGTGAGGCAGGAGACTATGCCCTGGTGTTGCAATATGCCAGCAGGATTACCCATGGTGGACAGGTTTCAGTAGGGCTTCCAGACTAAGACAGACTTGGAACAAAGACACCATCCACTCCTCAAAGAATTGGCCAGTGAAAACCTTATGAATAGCAGTGAAACACTGTCTGATATATTACTGGGACCTCTTAATAATCGCTAATAAATCCTTCTGTTTCAGATTGCTAGAGGAGATTCTACTCTCTAACTAAATCTCAACTCATAAGGTGATTTATATGAAATGTGGTTTAGAGGGTCCCAGGGGCAATGAGAGGGAGCTCTGGTGGTGTAGTGATTAAGGCATTTAGCTGCTAATCAAAAAGATTGGTGGTTTGAATCCACCAGCTGCTCTGCAGAAGAAAGATGAGGCAATCTGCTTTCATAAATATTTACAACCTTGGAAACCCATTGGAGTAGCTATGAGTTGGAATCAACTCAATGGCAGTTAAGTTTGGTTTGCTTTTGGTGAAGGGCAATGAGAAGTCCAAGACCATAAATGAGGAGACTGATATTCTCCCAGGAGCAACTGAGACTGATACTCAAAGTAAAGATTGTGCCCTCATAGAGAAAAGCCATAATCTTTCAGATTCCAAAAAACATAACACATACATAGGTCCCTGTGATTGTCTATCAGGAGAATATGGTCTCTCACAGGCTACTGAAATTCAAGCCCAACATTTGGTTGAAACATTTGGTTCCAGTTGAGAGATACAAGCCATACCAAATAAAACAGTGTGGACAGAGAAAAAAAGCAGCAGTGTATAAATGAGCCATAAATCAACTACGAATTAAGAAGAAACAGCTGCAACCATCCATTAAAAACTGGAACATGGAATGTATGAAGTATGAATCTAGGAAAATTGGAAATTGTCCAAAATGAAATGGAATGCATAAGGATTGGTACTGTAGACATTAGTAAGCTGAAATAGACTGATATCAGCCATTTTTAACCAGACAATCATATGGTCTACTCTGCCAAGAATGACAAATTGAAGAGGAATGGTGTCACATTCATCATCATAAAGAACATTTAAAGATCTATCCTGAAATACAATATTGTCAGTGATAGGATAATACCCATACACCCACAAGACCAGTTAATACAACTTTTATTCAAGTTTATGCATCAACCACTAAAGCTAAAGATTAAGAAATTGAAGATTTTTACCAATATCTGCAGTCTGAAATTGATCAAACATGCAATCAACATGCATTGATAATTACTGGTGATTGGAATGCAAAAGTTAGAAACAAATAAGAAGGATAAGTAGTTAGGAAATAAAGCCTTGGTGACAGAAACGATGCCAGAAATCACTTGACATAATTTTGCAAGACCAACAACTTATTCATTACAAATATCTTTTTTTCAACATCATTAATGGTGACTATACACATGGACCTTACCATATGGAATATATAGGAAGTCAAATCAACTACATCTGTGGGAAGAGGCAAAGGAAAAACTCAATATCATCAGTCAGAAGAAAGTGCCTGACCCATAGATAGAACAGACCATCAATTGCTCATATGAGAACTGAAGTTGAAGAAAATTAAAACAAGTCCACGAGAGCCCAAATATGACCGTGACTGAGTACATTACACCTGAATACAGAGTTCATCTGAAGAATAGATTTGATAGCTTGAACTCCACTGACTGAAGACTAGATGAGTTGTGGGGTGCATCAAACATCATACATGTAGAAAGCGAAAGGTCATTAAAAAGACAAGGAAGAAAGAAAAGACCAAAAGGGATGTCAGAAGAGATTCTGAAACTTGCTTTTGATCATGCACTAACTAAAGCAAATGGAAGAAATAATAAATTCAAAGAACTGAACAGAAATTTTCAAAGGGCAGCTCAAGAAGAAAAAGTAAAGTATTATAATGAAACATACAAAGAACTGGAGTTATAAAGCCAAAAGAAAAGGACACAGTCAGCATTTCTCAAGCTGAAAGAGCTAAAGAAAAAAAATCAAACCTCAAATTGCAATATTGAAGGTTTCTATGGGCAAAATATTGAACAATGCAGGAAGCATCAAAAGAAGATGAAAGGAATACATGGAGTCACTGTACCAAAAGAATTGGTTGACATTCAACCATTTCAGGAGGTAGCATATGATCAAGAACTGATGGTATTAAAGGAAGAAGTCCAAGCTGCACTGAAGGCATTGATGAAAAGCAAGGTTCCAGGGATTGACAGAATACCTATCAAGACATTTCAATAAACAACACAATGCTGGAAGCTCTCACTTTTCTATGCCAAGAAATTTGGAAGACAGGTACCTGGCTAACTGACTGGAAGAGATTCATATTTGTGCCAATTCCAAAGAAAGGTGATCCAACAGAATGTGGAAATTATCGAACAATATCATTAATATCATATGCAAGTAAAATTTTGCTGAAAATAATTATGCAGCAGTACATAGACAGGGAACTGCTGGAAATTCAAGCCAGATTCAGAAGAGGGCATAGAACCAACCAGGGATATCATTACTGATGTCAGGTGGATCTTGGCTGAAAAAAAAGAATATCAGAAAGATGTTTACCTGTTTTATTGACTATGCAATCATAACAAATTATAGAAAACTGAGAAGAATGGGAATGCCAGAAAAGTTAACTGTGCTCATGAGGAACCTGTACATAGACCAATAGGCAGTCATTCAAACAGTACAAGGGAATACTGCATGCAGCGCATGGTTTAAAATCAGGAAAGGTGATCATCAGGGTTGTATCCTCTCCCGATACTTATTCTGTCTGTATGCTGAGCAAATAAACTGGATGAAATGAAGAAGAACACAGCATCAGAATCAGAGGAAGGCTCATTAACAACCTACAATATGCAGATGACACAACATTTTTCACTAAAAGTGAAGAGGACTTTGAAGTGCTTACTGATAAAAATCAAAGATTGCAGCTTTCAGTATGGATTACACCTCAACATAAAGAAAACACAAATACTCACAAATGGACCCATAAGCAATATCATGATAAACAGAAAAGACTGAATTGTCAAGGGTTTCATTTTACATGGATCCACAATCAACACTCATGGAAGCAGCAATCAAGAAATCAATGATATATTGCATTGGACAAATCTGCTGCTAAAGATCTCTTTTAAAGTGTTAAAGAGCAAAGATGTCACTCTGAAGACTAAGATGTGCCTGACCCAAACCATAGTATTTTCAATCATATGCATATGAAAGCTGGACAGTGAATAAAGAAGACTGAAGAATAATTGGTGCCTTTGAATTATGGTGTTGACAAAGAATATTAAATATACCACAGACTGCCAGGGGAAAAAAAATCCATCTTGGATGAAATACAGCTAGAATGTTCCTCAGAAGCAAGGATGGTGAGACTTTGCCTCTCATTCTTTGGTCATGTTGGTCATGTTGTCAGGAGAGACAAGTGCCTGGAAGAGGATATCACACTGGTAAAGTAGAGGGTCAGTGAAAAAGAGGAAAACCCTCAACCGGACGGATTGACACAGTGGCTGCAACAGTGGGCTCCAGCATAGCAATGATTATGAGGATGGCACAGGACCAGCCCATGTTTTGTTCTTTTGTACCTGGGGTCATTATGAGTCAGAACTGACTTGACAGCACCTAATGGCAAAAACAGCAACTGTAGAATTAGTGTAGTCTATAAGGAAGTAGTTCTTTATTAGTATAATTACAGAAAACTATTAAAATTCCAAGGTATAAATCTCTTCTTTCTACAAATGTCATTTAGCTATAGTTAATGAGTTTCCCAGGAGCTCTGGTAGCATAGTGCCTAAAGCACTTGACTGCTAACCAGAAGGCTGGAGGTTCAAACCCACCAGCCACTCCTCGGAAGGAAGGTTGGGCAATCTACTTCCATAGTGATACTGCCTCAGAAACCCAAGGAGGGGTCACTATGAGTCAGATCCAACTCGACAGCAGTGAGTTTGGTTTTTGGTTTGGAATGAGTTTCCCAAAGGAGCTCTGGTGATATAGTGGTTAAGGCATTTGGCTGTTAACCAAAAAGGTCAATGATTCAAACCCACCAGCCACTCCACAGAGGAAAGATAAGGTGGTCTGCTTCCATAAATATTTACAACCTTGAAAACCCTATGGGGGTTGCTATGAGTTAGAATCAACTCTATGGCAGTGATTTTGATTTTTTGGAATGAGTTTCCCAAGTAGCATTAAGTAATATACAGCTAACATATAATAAATAAAGGGAATATATTCTGTGATAAATACAAAGTACTGCACCTCAAAAGCGTTGGTAAATTACTTAAATATGAAAAATACCAAAAAAAGGAAAAAAGTCATTCAAGTAACAGTGATTGAAATAGTAATATACGAAGCAACATCTGGCCAGAATTTTATGTCAATAGAGACAATGTATTTTCACAATGTAAATGAACCACATAATACTATTTACTAAAGGCAAAGAAGAGCTGCCTAAAAGAAGCTCAGCTTGTTTATTTATTCAAGAAAAGAATGATTAAATTCACAATTAACTGCTTGGATCTTATTTAAAAGTTTTGAAGTTATGAATGAGGTTTAAAAGTTTTTAATGTACCTATTTAATTTTATGCTTGGTATGAAGTCATCTATAACTTTCACAGGATATTAACCATAATCACCTCTGCAGCACTTCCATGATCAGTCATTTCTTTGCCTCTCAGGTCTACAGGAGCCTTGGTTGCTTTTGTAGAATTAGGCTTTCACTCTGAGTACCCTCCAAGACCAAAGGATATAATCCCCAAGTTTCTGAGAAGTTATCTAGATATCAAAGACACTTTAGTTCTCAAGGGGCTATAGTCAGTGGGAGCTCAGATGAAAATGTGAGCTCAAATATCAAACTGAATGAGTCAGAAAGGATGACAAGAATATAACAAATACCTGATTTGTTATTCAGTTTCACAGAAGAGGAACATGGTTTTGAGATAGCAGCCAGGGCAGGCAATGTCACCTACTGGTCAGCCACATAAGGGGGAAAAAAAAAAAATAGCCTAGTGAATTCATTCTGGCCATGTTGGGCAACTTGAGTTTATACAGAGTTGAGAGACTGAAAAAAAAAAAAAGCATTAAATCATGTAGACAAATTTTTCTGTAAGTGAAATAATTCATTTTTAAGGATTAAACTAAGGAGATTAATAATATCTATCACAAAATATGAGTCAGGTATGACTCGACAGCACATAACAACAACAACAACAAATCACAAAAGTAGAAAAGGAGAGCTGCAGACATACCCCATAGAATTTTAGAACGATTGCCCTTTAAAATGCCACCTGTCTCTATTTCAGTCAATCTTTCTGTTTCAGAATTTCTCTAGATCTCACTTAAACAGCAATTCAATAAACATGTCCTAATTACAAGTGAATATTTGACCCTCTGGAAAGGAACATGACTGATTTCATTTTTTAAATCACTACAGTTATAAACAGTCTTATTATGGGTTTAATATTAAGGGAGCCCTCACAAATATTCCCTGTTCATCAATTCACAAGTTAATATGTTGAAATTGATTGCTTTTATGGATAGGAAAGTATTGAGTAGGGAATATGTAAAGGGAATTTATAATCATCTCCATAAACTCACCCCTTCAGCATACAAATTAGAGTTTTAGTCCAGAAATGGGCCATCTGAAGCAATATAACTTCACAACTCATTTCTCAGAACTCAAGTATCTCAGGGTTTTTAAGCAGTTAATGATAAGACTCCATGCTCCATGAAACTTCAAATGCTAATGCCATTTTCAAACAGTTTATGACACACATGGAATTGGATAACATGGTGCTACTTTTTAAAATTTCTGTTTCATACAGTCAAAAAAAATAAAGACCTAAAAAACATGGGAATAGTCCCCTTAATAGTTTCCTGACACATAAGCTAAACAATAAAATGACCTCAGAAAACAAAAATACTCACAGCCCAAGTCAAAGCAATTAAACCAGCAAATGACATTAACCAGAAGTTGAAGGCTTTCTAAGGCCAGTCTTCATTGCTAGTTTGACTAAAATAACCAGGACCCTTCTTTTCTCATGTTTCCTTTTTCTTTTTTTAATTTTAGTCAATCTAGGAAGAACTAATTACTACAATCTTACAATTAGAAAAAAAATTCCCACACTTAATTACTATTAAGTATAATCTTAAACTTTTACTTTTTAGAAATTTTACAACAACCCACACCACTAAAATCCTACACCGTGTAGTTTCTAATGTAAAATCCAGCACTTAACCATTTTAATCTACTTCTTCTTGGCCTGACCTCTGTAGAGCTGTTCTCTTACTCAGGCTGAGAAGAGCAGTTAACTAAATCTATAACTTTTGTTCTCCTGGCTTTATTCCCCTCCACAACTTTCTTTGGTTGAGTGACTCAGAACATTGCTCTGGTAAGGTATTAATTAACAGGATCAGCTTTGGAGAGAGCTCAGGACATAAAGTCAAAATTGGGTCAAATTCTGTCTTTGCCACTAGCCAAATATGTGCTTCCAGCAAGTTACTTAATTTCTCTGGACCTGTTTCTTTGTCTTTAAAATGGAGATAATCATTACCTACCACAGGTATGTGCTAAGGTGAGGCAACCCATTTCCTAGGACTCAGCACATAGTAAGCACTCAACAGATATTTATTAAAATTACCAGGAAAAAAAAAAAAACCTCATTGCTGTCAAGTCAATTCCAACTCATAGTGACCCTGTAGGACACAGTAGAACTATCACTACAGGATTTACAAGGCTGTAAATCTTTATGGAAGCAGACTGCCACATCTTTCTCCTGAAGATCTGTTGGTGCATTTGAACTGCCAACCTTTCAGTTAGCAGCTGAGCACTGAATCACTGCACCAACAGGACTCTTTGTTAAATTTACTCATCAATAATTGATTTTGCATGCTTACTACATACCAGGCTTCATGCTAAGTGCAGCAGATAAAATTTGAGGAAAAAAAAAAAAAATCCCCAAAAAGCTAATACATTAGAGAGGAATAACATAGAATAAAAACACATTAATTTAAAAAAATTCAAATAACAATTGGTTACAGTGGTACAAACAAGTAACTTGCCCAGTGGCTAACCAAAAGTTTGAAGGTTCAAGTTCACCCAGAAGCACATTAAAACAAAGGCCTGGTGATCTTCTACTGACAATGCAACCATTGAAAATCCTATGGAACACAATTCTACTCTGACATACATGAGGTTGCCACGAGTTAGAATCAACGTGATGGCAACTAGTGTTTTACAATGAAAACAAAGCCTGAGATCAAGAATACAGAGAATAAGGGAAGGAGGACCATCAAGAAATCTTCTCTAAAGAAGAAGAATTAAAGCCAATAACTGAAGCTATTAAGACATTATACAAAGAATAGGAGGAAAGGTATTCAAAACCAAACCCACTGCCACCAAGTCAATTCTGACTCATAGCAACACTATAAGACCTATAGAACTGCCCCATAGGGTTTCCAAGACTGTAAATCTTTGTGGAAGCAGACTTCCTCATCTTTCTTCCATGGAGCCACTAATAGGTTTGATTTTTAATCAGAAAACCATATGATCTACTATGCTGGGAACAACAGTTTAAAGAGGAATGGTGTGGCATTCATCATCACAAAGGATGTTTCAAGATCTGTCCTGAAGTACAATGCTGTCAGTGATAGGATAATA
>NW_006921751.1:3894256-3898462 GCF_000298275.1 Orycteropus afer afer
AAGATTGAGGTTGTCAAAGAATTCATGTTGCTTGGTTCTACAATCGAAGCCAATGGTAGCAACAGTCAGGACATTAGATGACGTGTAGCACTGGGCAGGTCAGCTGTGAAGGAACTCTTTCAAGTGCTGAGGAGTAAGGATGTCTCATTGAGGACTAAGGTGTGCCTGACACAGGCCATGATATTTCTAATCACCTCATATGCATGTGAGACCTGGACAATGAATAAGGAAGACCGAAGAAGAGTTGATGATTTTGAATTGTGGTACTGGTGAAGAATGCTGAAGGTACGTACTATGGACTGCCAAAAGAACAAACAGATCTGTCCTGGATGAAGTGCAGCCAAGATGCTCCTTGGAAGTGAGGATGGCCAGACTTTGTCTCACCTACTTTAATCATGTTGTCAGAAGGGACTCTTCCCTGGAGAAGGATGTCATGCTTGGTAAGGTGGAGGGTCGACGAAAGAGTGGAAGGCCTTAACGAGATGGATTGACATGATGGCTGTAACAATGGGCTCAAGTATAGCAAGGATCATGGAGAGGGATGGGTGGTGTTTCGTTATGCTGTGCATAGGGTCACTATGAGTTGGAAGCAACTCGATGGCACCTAACAACAACAACAACAATAGGTTTGAACCACTGACATTTTGGTTAGCCTAGTGCTTAACCGAGAGCTCTGGTAGCTTAGTGCCCAAGGCACTTGACTGCTAACCAGAATGCTGGCAGTTCAAACCCACCAGCCACTCCTCGGAAGGAAGGTTGGACAATCTACTTCCATAGTGATACTGCCTCGGAAACCCAAGGAGGGATCACGATGAGTTGGGTCTGACTCGATGGCACATAAAAATGACAACAACAGTGCTTAACCACTGTGTCACCAAGACTCTTTCAAAGTTTTCAAGGCAACCAAAGTACCAAGTGTAAAACCCCTGAGAAAAGTCAGAGCTTGGAAGTGAAAGAAAAGTCACTGTAACAAGAGCAAAAAACTAGGGGGAGTGTAGCATCGGATGAGGTTAGAGATGGGCAGGGTTTGGGAGGTCACAGTAATAAGCATGAAGTGAAGAGATGTGTTGCTGGTAAAAGGTAACAGGAAGGGTCGTTTCTCCAATGTCCCAGTAAGGGGTTTTATACTAGTTCAGATAAGCCTCTGAAAAAATTTCCTCCATCATTCTATCAGGTGTCCAAGGGATCATCTCTCTTTTCTCGGGCTTATGTGCATGTGTCATGTCTTTGCAAAAAAAAAAAAAAAAAGTATCTGGGAGGGAGCATCCATAGTGATAAACCAGAGAGGTTTGGGAGTTGGGGTATCATTCCTGGACAGTATCAGTCAAAGCTGCTAATAAAGCAAAATGCTCACCAGGAACTGAGGATAGGGACAGAGAGGGGATAAGCAGTGCTAGTTTCATGAAGACACAGCCTCACTGGCTTTGGTCATTGCCTTAGCTTCTGCAGGGCTTCTAAGGGCTTAGATACCACCTCTCACTGCAGGTCTTACTGCCTCTGTTCCAGGCTGGGGTATTGGGAATCTTTTGAAAGCTTTTGTTCCTGTCTGTCTAAACACTCCATCTACCCAATGTACCTGCAGAAAGTAAGGCACAGTCCTCCTCTGTTTGGACATTCAAAGACATCTCCCTCACTTCCCTTCCCCAGCACACACACACACACACACACACACATATCTTTATAGCCTTTAATTTATACCTATTTACACTTGTCTAAACCTGTGAATGGGAGCTCTGGTAGCATAGTGGCTAAGGCACTTGACTGCTAACCAGAAGGCTGGTGGTTCAAACCCACCAGCCACTCCTCGGAAGGAAGGTTGGACAATCTACTTCCGTAGTGATACTGCCTCGGAAACCCAAGGAGGGGTCGCTATGAGTCAGGGCCTACTCCACGGCACATAACAACAACAAACCTGTGAAAATTCTTCCTTTTGCCTCCTCATCTCTCTTAGCTCTTTCTGAGTAGATGCTGTGGGTCCGTTACAAGCAGAAGTTGAACCATCAGAAAACCAGTGCCTCTTCCCTCCAAGGCAGGGACTTATTGTCAAATCCTTCCAGAGAATTAAAAAAAAAAGAAAGAGAGACCTCTGAATTTTCATTTTAAAGAAAGCTGAACATTCTTGCCCTGCCATAAGCCTTTGTAAAGCAGTCTCTTAAAATTTAAATTGGACGAGGGCAAGAGTGAAGCAAGATGAGCAGCTAAGAGCTTTCTGTAGCAACCTCGATAGGAGATGAGGGTGTGGATTAATGAGGAGACCGTGGAACTGGAAAAAAAGTGGATATATTTGGGAGATAATTTTTGAACATAGAATGAAAAGGCCTTGTGATAGATTAGATGCAGTGGGTAAAGGAGCAATGAGGTAAAATGTGGTGTCAGAGAAAATTAGTGGACACAGGAATTCTGAAGTTTCTTTCAGGATAAAATTTTTCAAGATGCCAAGTGGAGATATCAAGGAAACAGTTGAATATCTGAACCTGGAGGTCAGAAGAGAGGTCTGAACTAGAAAGTTAAGTTTTGGAGTCATAAATAAAAAGTTGTTTGAAGCCGTTTGAATGGATGTCACCTGGAAGAAAAGTATAGAGTGGAGGAGAGGAAGCCAGGACAGAAGTCTGAGAAATCCCCAGAGATGGAGGTTAGGTAGAAAAGAATCAGTAAAGGGAGAAGTAAAGAAGAGAGAATAATCCAGGAATAAAGCCACAATGTTCCTATTATCCTTCTCCCAAGGCTAAAATATTCCATTTCTTCTATCATTCCTTAAATTGGCAACATTTATTTCATTTTTCTCTAGTGCCCCTCCAGAAGAGGTCATGTGTCTTGTTTTAGGGGGAAGAAAGTCTTTGGTTTATTTTTATGATTCTGTTTACTTTTCACTAAAAATCTGTTAAGATAAAATTAAAATAAATCAAATTTTATAATAACTTTTCTAAACCAGTAAACCATAAATCCAATTGCTGTCAAGTCGATTCCAATTCATAATGACCCTATAGGACAGAGTAGAACTGCCTCACATGCTTTCCAAGGCTATAAATCTTTATGGAAGCAGACTGTCACATCTTTCTCATGAAGTATGTCTGGTGGGTTTGGACCGCAGACATTTTGGTTAGCAGTCGAGTGTTTAATCACTGTGTCATCAGGGCTCCTTGCTGAACCACAGAGGAATAGAAATTCTTTTAGGGAAACTGTTTTTTCAAGACTAAATTAATTTATGGGATCTGTAATTTTAAACATTATTCCCAATGTATTTTTAGATGATACATAAGATAGTAAATAATGAATTGTGTTCTACACTGTATGCCCTGTATGAAGGGACCATATGTAAAAGGAAAATCTACACAAGGAAAATTCAAGTAGCAATTCTACAAGCTTAGCTTTTCCATAATCATAGCATCCACTGAAGTTACTCTCAAAGAGAGAGTTAATTTTATTATGCATGTTAATTCCACTCTATTGAAGCCAGAAATGTTTTTTGGAAATCGTTAAAAGAAGTGTCATCTGGGATCAAAACTGGAGACCCTGGATAGAGTGGGAGGAAAAATGTGGAACAAAATTCAAAAACAATAATGACCGGAATTACTGGTTTGATGGAGTTTGGTGGGACCCCCAAGTCGATGGCTCTGGGATACACTTCAGGCCTGGGATAGGACTCACTCCCGAGGGCTGGCTCTTATCCCAACAGTAGAACATGCAGAACACTCAAGCCAGGGAGATGCACCCACATACTCTACAGAGATACACTCCTAGAAGCTATCAGCCATAGGGCACCAGAGGGGCAGCATTCACATGAAGGGAAACCTGGACAGACAGGAGTGCATAATTAAGAAGGGTGCATAATTAGGAGTCACAGGGAAGGTAGGAGAGGAGAGTGGGTTAGGGTTGGGGGTGATAATCAGGGAATGAAACCAAATGGATACAAACTGTTGAATGTAAAACAAATTGTGCTCTGTAAATTTGTACCCAAAGTGCAATTTCATCTGCACTTAAATCCACTGGCATCAAGTCAATTCCAACTCATAGTGACCCCTCCATTGGGTTTCCAAGGCTATAAATCTTTATGGGCACAGACTGTCTCATCTTTCCTCCACAGAGAAGCTGGTGGATTCAAACTACTGAACTTCTGGTTAACAGCTAAATGCATTAATCACTGTACCACCAGAGTTCCTAATACCTAGCAAGGGTAAGATAAACAACAACAAAAAAAAAAAAAAA
>NW_006921751.1:3899517-3908019 GCF_000298275.1 Orycteropus afer afer
AAGTAGGATTGCCCAACCTTCCTTCCGAGGAGTGGCTGGTGGGTTTGAACCGCCAGCCGTCTGGTTAGCAGGCAAGTGTCTTAGCCACTATGCTACCAGATTTTTGTTATTAGGTGGCATCAAGTCAGCTCCGAATCATAGCAACTCTGTGTACAACAAATGAAACACTGCCCAGTCCTGTGCCACCTTCACACTCCTTGCTATGCTTGAGCCACTGTGTCAATCCATCTCCTTGAAGGCCTCCCCCTTCTTCATTGAGCCTCTACTTTATCAAGCATGATATCATTCTCCGGGGAATGGTCCCTCCTGACAAACATGACCAAAGTAGTCATATATACTACTTGTGGTAGTTAAGTTGGCTGGGCTTGGTTGAGTTACTGGGCAGCTGGATGTAGTATTTCCCATGATGAGACTGGTAATCAACTCCATGGTGGAAGCTACCATGAGCAGCTGAGTAACTGCTTTAAGGATGTGGTCTGCTTTCTGTATATGAGGAGAAGCCTTGTGGAACAGTCTCTAGCTTATGGCACACTTGAACCCTGCATGTAGCCATGTTGTTGTTCAATAGACTGCAATGCTCTGCTGACCTTGGGACTTTCAATGGACTTGAATTAATGGTCTGCCATGTGGTTTGGCAACATTGGGACTGTACCTTTTTACTTGTCAACCTTGAGCTTGTCAGCCTCAGCAGCCAGCAGCTGTCTGAGGGAAGAAAAGCCTCTAGCTTCAGTGGGCCAGGAGCAGAAGGCAGAGCTAAAGCCCAAGGTTGAGGGGCTTTTACCCAGCCCCTAGAGCCTGGCACTTTGAACTTGGACTTGAAGACTCCAAACTGTAAGAGAATAAACTCCTGTTTGTTCAAGCCATCCCATTTGTGGTATATTTCTCTCAGAGTGGTGCTAGGTAACCAGAACACTACTTATATACAAAGTAGTCATATTGGGTCCAGTTGTGAGGATTTTCATTTTCTTTATGTTGAGGTATAATCCAGACTGAAGACTGTAATCTTTGATCTTCACCAGTAAGTTCTTCAAGTCATCTTCACTTTCAGCAAGCAAGATTGTGCCATCTGTGTATAACAGGTTCTTAATGAGTTTTCCTTCAATTTTGATGCCATATTCTTCTTCATGTATTCCAGCTTCTCAGATTATTTGCTCAGCATATAAAATTAGTATGGTGAAAGGATACAATCCTGACCCACATTGTTCATGATTTTAAATGATGCAGTATCCCCTTGTTCTGTTTGAATGACAGCCTCTTGCTCTATGGATAGGTTCCTCATGAACACAATTACGTGATTTTTACTTCCTATTCTTTAAAATGTTACCCATAATTTGTTATGATCCACACATACAAATGAATTTGTATTGTCAATAAAACACAGGTAAATATTTTTCTGGTATTGTTTGCTTCCAGCTAAGATCCATCTGACATCAGCAATGATATCCCTAGTTCCATGTCCTCTTCTGAATCCAGCTTGCATTTCTGGAAGTTCCCTGTCAATATACTGCTTCAATCATTTTTTTAATGATATTGTCTGGATATTCCATATTCTGATGGATTACCTTTCTTTGGAATGGGAACAAATATGAATCTCTTCCAATCAATTTAACAGGTAGCTGTCTTCCAAATTGCTTGGCATAAACAAGGAAGTGCCTCCAGTACTTTGTTGAAACATCTCAATGAGTATTTCATCAATTCTTGGAGTCTTGTTTTTTGCCAATTCCTTCAGAGAAGCTTGGGATTTTCTTCAATACCATTGGTTCTTGATCATATGCTAAACCAAAAAACCAAAACCAAACTCACTGCCATCGAGTGAATTTTGACTCATACTGACCCCTTCTTGGGTTTCCAAGATGGTATCACCACAGAAGTAGATCGCCCAACCTTCTTCCTGAGGAGTGGCTGATGGGTTTGAACTGCTAGTCTTCTGGTTACCAGTCAAATGTCTTAGGCACTATGCCACCAGAGCTCCCTGATCATATGCTACTTCCCGAAATATTTGAAAATCAACCAATTCTTTTTGGTACAACTTCTCTGTGTACTCCTTCCACCTTCTTTTGATGTTTCCTTCATCATTCAATATTTTGCCCATAGAATCCTTCAATATTGCCACTTTTCTTCAGGTCTTTCAGCTTGAGAAATGCTGAGGGTGTTCTTCCCTTTTCGTTTTCTAACTCCAGTTCTTCACATATTTTAATATCATATTTTACTTAGTCTTCTCGAACTGCCCTTTGAAATCTTCTGTTCAGCTCTTTTATTTCATGATTCCTTATACTCACTTTAGCTACTTTCCATTCAAGAACAAGTTTCAGAGTCTCTTCCTTGTAGGCAAATGAATATTGTCCTATCACTGACAGCACTGTACTTCAGGATATCTTGAAACATTTTTTTTTTTATGATGAATGTGATGCTATTCCTCTTCAATTTGTCATTCCCAGTAGGCTAGATGATTTTCTGATTCAAAATGGCCCATACCAGTCCATTTAAGCTCACTAATGCCTAGGATATCAATTTTTATGGGTTTCTGTTTCATTTTTCTTTTCCAATTTTCCTACATTCATACTTCATGAATTCTACATTCCAATTATTAATGGATGTTCAGACAGGTTTCAGCAGACCTTCCAGACTAAGACAGACTGGTAAGATGGATGGGGCCACTCACTTCTGAAAAAATTGACCAGTGAAAACCTTATGAATAGCAGTGAAATGCCATCTGATATATTCCTGGAAAACTTTATGAATAGCTGTGAAATATTGTCTGATATAGTACCAGCAGATGAGCCCATCAGGTTGAAAGGCATTCAAAATATGACTAAGGAAGAGCTGCTTCCTCAAAGTAGAGTTGATCTTAATGACGTGGATGGAGTAAAGTTTTCAGGACCTTCATTTGCTGATTCAAAATGGGGCAAATGGGGTATGACTGAAAGTGGGACAAAACAGCTGCAAACATCCATTAATTATCAGAATGTGGAATGTACTAAGTATGAATGTAGGAAAACTGGAAGTTGTAGAAAATTAAACAGAAGGCATGAAGATTGATATCCTAGGTATTGAAATGGACTGGTATTGGCCATATTGAATCATACAATTGATATGGTCTACTAGGCCAGGAATGACAAACTGAAGAGGAATAGCATTGCATTCATCATCAAAAAGAATATCCCAAGATCTATCCTGAAGTACAAAGTTGTCAGTTATAGGATAATATCCATATGCCTACAAAGAAGATAAGTTAATACTACTATTATTCAATCTTACACAGCAACTACTAAATCCAAAGATAAAGAAATTGAAGAATTTTAACAAATTATGCAGTCCAAAATTGACCAAGCATGCAATCAAGATGTATTGATAATTATTGGTAATTGGAATTGGAGAGTTGGAAACAAAGAAGAATCATTGCTAGTTGGGGAATATGGCTTTGGTGATAGAAATAATGCTAGAGACCACATAATAAAATTCTGAAACACCAATTACTTACACATTACAAATACCTTTCTTCAACATAATAAATGGTGGCTAAACATGTGGATCTTACCAGATGGAATACACAGATATCAGACAGACTACCTTTGTGGAAAGAGGTGATTGAGAAGCTCAATACCATCAGTCAAAACTAGACCATGGAGGAGTTCCAGTAAGATGGCAGAATAGGCAGAAAGACTGCACAGATCCTCTTCGACAAAGAAAAGGGGAATCAGTTAACACAGATACAGAAGATAATCCTGAAGCCCTGAGCTTTGAAGAGAAGGATAAAGAAGTGGAGTAAACTCCAACTAGTAGAAGAATTTGCATGAAAAGACCAAAAAAGAAGACACACAGAGCTGCAGTCTTGCAGCGATACTGACAGCATAGAAAGCTTGGATATTGCCGAGTGGTGTTAGGACCTAAGAATTAACCTAAAAATCAGCCCTGCTAGCCAGGGACTACATGGAGGACTGCTCTGGTAGCTGGTGAATAAAAGGGGAAGCAGCTGAGCTCTGGACTTTTGTTTGTCCAGAGGGTGCAGCCATTTTGAATGTTTACAAGCAGTTTGACCACTGTAGGTATTTAAAGTGACAGCATTCTCCCAGATACCAGGGACTTAAGAATAGGGTCCATTTTCTGGGAACTGCAAGGACATTCCAGACACCAATGACTGGAAAGGTGCGATATTCCCGTTGTTACTCTTATGCCCCACACCATCTTGGTGAACAGAGGTGTGGCCATCCCTCACTTCCATCCGCCTTCTGGGCTGGCAGGAATTCCATTCCACTTTATGTGCTCAGAGGGAGCCTTGGGTGCCCAGAATTTTTAACTTTTTTTTTTTAGTTTTTGTCTGTTTTTAAATTATTATTATTATTATTATTATTATTGTTTTCCTTTTTATTATTATTCTTTACTCTTTCCTTCCCCAGTTCTAGTTTTCAGCTTTTTCTCTCTTCCCTGTTCCTGGTTCCAATTTTTTTCTTTCTCCTTGTTAACACCACTCCTGTTTTTCTTCTTTTATCACATTTTTTTTCATTATTCTCCTACTCTACCTTTTTTATTTTATTGCCCTCTCCCCAGATATTGTGGGGGTTATTGTCCCTTATTCCTTTTTTTGGTTATTGTTTCTGTGTGATTACATGGTATGTTTTTATTCTACTTGCTTTTACTTTCTTGATAGTAATTCAAATATTATTTTGGTCTAACTGAGTGGGAGACAGCAACAGTGTCCATATGACACAACTACACCCACACCTCCTGCACCATCACTTACTGAATGAGAGCCACCACTTCCTTCTTCACCAATGGGCCAACAATAAACAACCACCAAGAAGTGCCTGACTGACCCTTAGCTGCTCTTCACAAACAGTTAACAGAGATCTAAATACAACAACGTCACAATGTCTGAGAGACAACAGACCATCACAGTCCACACAAGGAAGCCAGATAAAGTGAAGAAACAAGGGAGCAAGATACAGACCCAGGATACTTCACTAAGGGAGAAACAACATTGGAACTCCCTGATAAGGAATTTGAAAGAATTATTTTTAGGTATCTACAAAGGACTGAGAGAGATATCAAGGAAAATACTGGCAAAATTAAGGAAAATACCGGAAAATAAAACTAAAATTTCAGAAGAAAATACAAGAATGAAATGACAGAATAAATGAAAAATTAGAAATGATTCAAAACCTACAGATAGAAATCCAGAAGACTAATACTAAATTTTCAGAAATAGATAACACATTGAAAGGGCAAATGAGTAGAACTGATGCAATGGAAGACAGAATTAATGAGACTGAAGAGAAATACCTGAATACTTCTTTGGAAAGGGATCAATCAGAGAAAAGATCAAAACAAAATGAAGAAAGCCTAAGGTTCATGTGGGATGCCATCAAAAGGAATAACCTGCATGTCACTGTAATTCCAGAACAGGAAGAGAAATATAAAACCACTGAAAAAATTGCCCAAGATTTGTGGGAAGAGAACTTTCCTGATATGATGAAAGACAATATATCCATTCAGGAAGTCCAACAAACCCCAAACAGGATAGACCCCAAAAGAAAAGCCAAGAAGTATATCATCATCAAACTCATCAAAACCAAAGACAAAGAAAGAATCCTGAAAGCAGCATGGGAAAAATGAAAAGTTACTTACAAAAGGACAAACAATAGAATAAGCTCTGGTTTTTCAGTAGAAACCATGCAAGTGAGAAGGCAATGGGATGGTATATATAAAAACCTGAAGGAGAAAAATTTCCAACCAAAAGTATATACCAAGCAAAAGTGTCCCTCAAATACGATGGTGAAATTAGGAGATTTCCAGATAGGCAGAAATTAAGGGAATCTGTTAAAACCAGACCAACTTTACAAGAGATAATAAAGGGAGTCTTTTGAACACAGAACCAAAAATACCAAACAACAACCAATCATTAATACACAAGATTGCAAAACCCAGAAACCACTGCTGTGGACACAGCCAAAATAAAATGAGTTTACAAGATTGTAAACAGGGAACCAGAGACATCAATTGGTAAATTAGGACAACTACAAACCAAAAGGAGGGGAAAAATAGTGTAGTTACAGAACTTCTAAATGGTGAGGAAGTCAAGAGAGTTGCAAGATGGAATGCACTGTTCTAAACTTTGTCACAGTAATACAGGATAATGTCAAAGAAAAATTATAAACTTTCACATCACAATAAACAAAGAGGACAAGCACAAATATGCAGCAAATACTAAAACAATAGCAACAAAGGAGATGATAACATGATTCATAAACCTAATGAGCTCAGCACAGAAAATTATATGGAACAAAGAAACAAGGGACATTATGAAAAAACACATAACAAAATGACAGCAACAAATTCATACCTGTCAATACACTGAATGTGAATGGATTAAATGCACCACTCAAGAGATCGAGAGTTGCAGATTGGATAAGAAAACAAAACCCATCGACATGCCATTTACAAGAGACACATCTTAGAGACAAAGACAAAAATTGAAGAAAAATCAAAGGTTGGAAAAAGATATATCAAGCAAATGGCAACAGTAAAAAAGCAGGAGTGGCAATATTAATTTCTGATCAAATTGACTTTAAGACAAAAACCACCATATGAGATAAGGAAGGACATTAAATAATGATTAAAGGATCAATTGAACAAGAAGATATAACCATAATAAATATCTATGGATCCAATGAAAGAGCCCCAAAATATATAAAGCAGACTTCAAAAGAGATGAAAAGGCAAACAGATGACTCCACAGTCATAGTGGGAGACTTTAATACACCACTTTCTTTTTTTTTTTTTTTTGCTGGTCCCTATCAGGTGGAGGTTAAAGATGTCCCAAGTGTCCAACTTTTTCAAACTGCTATACCACTTCATCATCTCTAACATCAACTGCTCCTCTTTCACTCGGTTCTCTCCCTTCCATCTTAAGTGCTGTAATTCACTATAGCATCTCACAGAACTCATGAACCACCAAGGAAATGGATCACACAGTGTGTTATTGTTGTTGCCTGGCAATTCCCAAATCTGAGGGGTCAGGCGTCAGTCTGGAGGATTCTTCTCACTCACATGGTTGCAATTCAGTGGGTCACACTGCTGCCTACTGTATCAAATTCCAAGAACTGGAGGTCAGATGATGATGAACCCAGATGCAGGATTGAGAGTAAGAGAGTGAACATTGCCAGAGCATTCATATATATTGGATGCTGACAATACCCTCAAGGAAACTCAGGTCATTCCCTCTAGTAAGAGTGTGACACAGTACACATCCCTCCCTAATCCTACTTAGGACAATTCATTCCAAAATGGGACCATAACCCCAGGCCCAGTAGCTAGGATTTACAATATATCACAAAATAAAGAACTATGGCTAGAAGGGCCATATTAATTAATTCACTGCATGGCAATCTGTCATCAACAAACACTCATCCTTGTGGAGGCTCCGGGATGTCCAAAAATCACAGTATCAAGATTGTTTTTTAAAAAAATAATCACAATATCTTCATCTCACTTATGAAAAGTTAATTTTCCCAATCTACAGCACTAAGTTGGCTGACGGTTCAACCCACCAGCCACTCCTCAGAAGGAAGATTGGGTAATCTACTTCAGAGATACCGCCTCAGAAACCCAACGAGGGGTAGCTATGAGTCAGATCCGACTCGATGCCAGTGAGATTGGTTTTGGTTTACAGCACTAAAGTAGGCCGATTAAGATTAAAGATCTCCTGACTTGCAGTCATCTTTCCTCCCACTTCTACTCCTAAATACACTAATATATACACTTGTCCAAACAGCACTGCCTCTACCATAGGAGACATGGGCTCCTAAAGGGATTAAACTTGTGTGTACACATCACTCACCAGCAAACAGCTAGCTCACAGTAGGACCAATTAGAAGGTTTTAGTTGCAGTTGGATCAAAACTTTAATGCACCACATTGAAATAAGCCTCTGAATGAAAGGAAGTCTGAGTTTCAGAAGAAGACCTTCATACTGAATTGGTGACCAGCAACTGATGATGCTATTCCTCTCAGATTCTGATTTGTTCTCAAAAATAAGATTACCCAATGTGGGGGCTGAGCAATGAGTTCCTTGGTTCCTATTATTTGGTATGTTTGTGGAGGAGCGTTATAGGTCTCACTGAGAAAGACCCTATACTCTCCTGTGCTCCAGCATAGTGTGCTTCTGCATACCCAGGGACACCTGGATAACAGCTCTGACATTGATACTAATATTGGTGAGCCCTGCTCTGGCTTTGTCCAGGGACATCCGATGTAAGTGTACACCTTGTTTGGTAGCTGTTATGGGATGGTGTAAGGTAGGGAAAGAGTTAACTTTTCACTGTACCCAGACCATGTCAAGTCAGGTTCTTTGGAGGGGGGAAAATATGACGTTTTCTTCAGTGGTTATCTGTCATTATTACATGGATCCAAATTCATACCACAACAAGAAAATCGTGGATGCTTGCACTCTCTGTGAGAGCTGCTAAAGGCACTAATATAGCCTGTTTCTTCTCAACCCTCCTCC
>NW_006921751.1:3928263-3957885 GCF_000298275.1 Orycteropus afer afer
TTTCCTTCAAGGCTCAGGGGTCCAAGATTATCTTCTGTGTCTGTGTTAATTGGTTTCCCTTTTCTTTGTTGAAGAGGGTCTGTGCAATCCTTCTGCCTAGTCCGTCATCTTGCCGGAACCCTCCGAATTTCTCCTTTTTGTTACTACTTAAAAAATATCTATGGATCTTGGCTGAAAGAGAATATCAGAAAGATGTTTACCTGTGTTTTATCAAATACACAAAAGCCTTCAACAGTGCAGATTGTGACAAATTATGCAAAAATAATTGCAAAGAATGGCAATTCTACAACACCTACCTATGCTCATGTACTTAGACCAAGAGACAGTGAATTCAAACAGAACATGCAGATACTAAGTAGTTTAAAATCAGGAAAAGTGTGCATCAGGGTTGTGTCATTTCACCATATTTATTCAATCTGTATGCATGCTGAGCAAATAATCCAAGAAACTAGATTATATGAAGATGTGGCATCAGGATTAGCAGAAGACTCACTAACAACTTAGAAAATACACATGATACAACTTCGGTTGCTGAAAATAAAGAGGCACTTACTGATGATGATGATCAAAGACTAGGGCCTTCAGTATGGATTACACCTCAGCGTAAAGAAAACAGAAGTCCTCACAACTAGATCAATGAGCAACATTATGATAAACGGAGAAAAGACTGAAGTTGTCAAGGACTACATTTTACTTGGACCTACTGTCAATGCCCATGGAAGCAACAGTCAAGAAATCAAACAATGTATTGCATTGGGTAAATCTGCTGCAAAAAACATCTTTGAAGTGTTAAAGAGCAAAGATGCCACTTTGAAGACTAAGGTGTGCCTGACCAAAACCATGCTGTTTACAGTAGCCTCATATGCATATGAAAGCTGGACAACAAATAAGGAAGACTGAAGAAGAGTTGATGCCTTTGAATTGTGGTGTTGGCAAAGAATACTAAAACATCATGGACTGTCAGAAGAACAAACAAACCTGTCTTGAAAGAATACTTCTTAGAAATAAGGACAGTGAGACTTCTTCTCATGTACTTTGGACACATTATCAGGAGGGACTAGTCCCTGGAGAAGGACATTATGCTTAGTAGATGGTCAGCAAAAAAAAAAAAAAAAACAGGGAGACCCTCAAAAAAATGGATTAACACAGTGGCTGCAACAATGGACTCAAACAGCAGTAGTTGTGAGGATGGTGCAGGACCAAGCAATGTTTTATAGTGACTTCATAGGGTCACTATGAGTCAGAACCAACTTGACAGCACCTAAAAACAACATACAATTTAATGTCTCCAATTGAAACAAAGATGTCATGTTCAACTTTCACCTTCACAGCTGATAATAACCATGAGTCATTTCTTAGAATTCAGTTTTCAGGTAATAGCATAAGGAACATGTGCCATTTTGTACACTTGACGATTTTAGAAACACGATGTGTAAGAGCCTGTAATTACTCTGATATCTCTTTTAAATTGTTTCAAGAAGATAATAAATGTGCATTTTGCACAGGGCACTAATACTTGGAGCTGTGAGTTGAATAGCATAACTTTATTCATTATTAGCCTGGATGAAACACTTAACTGGCATTCTAACCAAGTACCTCTATCAGAATAATAGCAAAGCTACTGGCACCCATATATTTTTAGATGTATCAAAGAAAGAAAGAGACATTATATCATCACTCTTTTGCATCTTTGGTGGACAGCTATGATCTATTTATAAGAACCATTATTCTTTTGCAAATTCCATTTTCAAATTAAATACATTTTTGTACCATACAAGGTAGGCAATGATAACTGAAGACGACCAAGGAGTCTCTCTCTAGAAATGATGAAAATCCAGCAATGACACAGGAAATGATGTGTGATTTACTTGGAAAAATGTCTATTTGCTAAAGTAACAGGTAAAAATATTCTAAATTGCACACCATTTGAAAAATTCAGCTATATCTCTTCAGTTAATTATCAATCACATTATAATGCTGGATATAGCAGCTCCAAACAGAAGTTAACTGATTACTGCCTTTATAATTGAATTCTTAAAAGATTTCACTTAATGTAATTATATTTTTGAAACATCACAGAAACCCAAAATGTTACCTATTTATAATCATCAGAATGTGTACATTTGATCAGGACAGAGTTGTGTTCAAGGCCATATGAAGTCCAAGTTAATCATCATCTGCATTGCCTGCCACAATAAAAGAAAATACATTATGTGCTCTTAGTGGCCACAAAAAGAAGATGCTGCTTTGTATGAAAGGAAATTGAGAACAAATAAAATCTCATCCTTGATTGGATAAAACATCCACAGGACAAGAGAAAACTTAAGAGTCTCTCTGAAAATGTTGAATGGTACCAATGAAATGGAATATTAAAAAATATATATATATTTGTCTCATCATAGCAGCAAGAGGGAAACTAACACTTACAGATAATGCTATTGCACTGAAAATAGACCCTGCTCCTTTTTGTGCATTAGAGTTATAAAAAGGTGCAAGGCACACAAATAGATATTATGTCAAGTATGGGAACAAAACAGCATAAACTGACCTTTCTTATCAGGTTAGCAAGAGAGATGAAAGAGAAGTTTATTTCAGAGCAAAATCTATTGGCATATAAAGCACCTAAGCCCAACTGTAATGACAACTTACCATTTAATGCTAAAGAGCCTTAGTGGTACAGTAGTTAAAAAACTCAGCTCTTAACTGAAATGTGAGAGGTTTGAACCCACCAGCCACTCTGCAGGAGAAAAGATATGAAAGTATGCTTCCATAAAGATTACAGCTTGGAAATCCTATGGGGCAATTCTACTCTGTCCTACAGGGTCACTATTAGTAGGAATCAATTCCACAGCAACATGTTAAACAAGTATAATTAACAGCTATACATGGATATGGGTACTTTGCACATAAAAATTCTAGAAAGATCACTGTGAGAACAGCCACTTCCTGAACATGACATTCAATAAATCACAGAGAAACACCAAGTGTCAGCCCTCATGCATACCCAAAAAGGAAGGAGAAACTGACATTCACCAATGATAAAAAATGATTATTTCAAATATAACATTCATTGCCAATAAAATATTGTTGTTGTTTAAATATTTCCGTGGTACTCTTAACTCATTCAATAACTTTCCCATCCTCGAAAATATTAGCTCTTTTTTGTGTCCTTCTAAGAAAGCTGCTATTAAGAATTAACAGGTATTTTGAGATTCCAAAAGAATACCAATAAATTACAAACTGAGCTGAATCTTATTTTCAAAAGATGAGCAAGAGCAGTAAGACAATCCACATTCTATAAGCTACCTTTCACACAGTAATGACTAAAACAGCTTCTGTGCAAATTTCAGATTAATCAAAGAAAATCAGTTTCATAGCATTAAATTTGCTATGTGAAAGGGAAGTAAAATTAAAGTTTCACTAGAAAACAACAGTTATCTAAGCAATAACCCAGCATGAAAAGGGAACTACTTCTGATTTCCTAGAAGGCATCTCTCATAGGTTATTATTTCTGATTACTATGGTAGAACATAGCATTTTTCATCTAATGCTTTAGTAGAATGCTTGGTCACACCATGCTCTCTGCCTTATTTAATGATTTATGTTGAAACCATTCATTTCCATTTCCTCTTACATCTGTAAAATGTCAAATAAGAGTGATAAAACAGTCAATTTACCCTCAATTTTCTAAATTATGTAAGGTTTTGGAGAGTGTGTGTAAGAACTCTAAAATAATAGGCTAATGTATTTTCCCAATTCTCCCTTCCTCCTAATTTCACTGGAGGAAAAGGGAGAATCCATTTCTGATCCTATCTCCCTTAAAGTTTAAGGCTTAAAAGGGCTGTTCCTTAACCCAAAAAAATGTTCTCAAACATAGTTATTTTCTGAGTAAATATCTTCTCAAAAGGAAACTTCTACAAAGACTATAAAACCTTCCCTGGAGTGTTTATAAAAGGTGACATAAAAGCAGCTATGAGTGAAAGAAGAAATAGTTTTAAGAACTACTTAAAAAAAAAAAAAATGTAAGTGGTTCTACCCAACCTCTTTTTCACTCTTCTTCCACACATACAAACACACACACAGACAGCACAACAGATTTTAACTACAAATTTTAAGAGCAATTAGAAAGAAGCAAAAAAGAAAATCCATCAGCTATTGTTTTACAAATAGGGAAAGTGGGCCATAGAAATCAAGAGGCCATAGAACTCTTCCTCTCCTTCCTCAGTGAATTAGAAACAATGCATGCAGACCTATAATAGGCATAATTCACATTTCATTTCCTGAACATATCCTGTTCAAACTTGTATAACAAAATTAAGATGATACAATTCTAATTTTCATTGCATCAAGATTTACAATAGAATTACAAAACTATTGCATCAACAACATTACATTGCAACAATAATACGCAACTTCCCACATATGTATAGAAAACAGAGCATGGGTGTTAACAGGAAACAAAACCAGCTATCTAGAAATACTCCTTAAAATGTATTTCAAAAAAAACTTTTGAATGAATATTAGAATTGATCATAATTTTAGGTTACTTATCTTAAGCATATTACATAAGCAATTGCATTAAAAACACTCAGAAATCAAAACTAAATTTCAAAGAATGTACTACAACACATGATTACACCAGAGTTTGTAATGGTGTATAAAATCAGCTCTTATAGGTTGATGGTTTGGTTGCCTTTTTAAGTAAACAATCGTTCATTTCTTCAGAGATGTATCTTCCACATCATAATCGTCCTTGTTTGGCATCACCAATAGCTCCCCAAACATCGAAGACGAATTCATCTGGGAATGCAAAGTCTCCAAGAGTTTCGTCAAGTGCCACAGCAAATTCATCTGGATTAACTTTGTCCTTTCCAGCTTCAAACATTGTGGTAGCTAGCAAAAATAATGTTAAAAAATTAATGATAAATGACATAAGCATTGGAGACCTGAGAAAAATGGTGCCAGGAAAATTACTTTCTAATGTAACATGTATACATTTCATATTTTTCTATTGTAAATTAAAACAATGATACCCTCTCACATATCAAAGTAGCAACAGTATTTTTTTTAACAATCTTCCCACTGCACTCAAGTTTGAAGCTGCCATTCCTGCCCACTCCCCCATCTTGGAATCCATCATTTGGGAATCCTTGGTATTCCCATGGCTGGTACATGACACCCAGAAAGAAGATCCATTACTAACCCTAGCAGGAGACTCAGGGTATACTCCTTCCTCTACCTCCCCATAGTCACTAACTCTTTATGTCCCATCTACCAGTTCCCCACCCCCAACTATGATGGTATCTAGTCCTCCTTTTCTAAAGAAAAAAAAGACTAAATATTATAGCTTGCAATGGAGCATTCAAACTAGGAGGAAGGGGAGGAAAACAGCTATATATCAATGGAATTAAGACCTCTTTTCTGAGCCCCTCTCCAGTATGGGATAGAAAGTAATGATGGTGCTTTTGTTTTGTTTTTCTAGGAAGTTTCCTAAGGTCTAATGTCTATGTCTGGGGAGTATAAATTCCCATGGGACCTGCTGCAGCTGGCTGGGAGCCCATGCAGTTCATCTGGTTTTTGCTCAGATCCCAGTGAGTACCAGCAACTAGGAAGAGAAACTGTGAATGTGATTTGGGACCTGGGTAAAGTTCACTCCTCATACTTCTAGATAAAAGGGAATGCTAAACCCAAAAGAAAAGCTCCAGCCCCTCTTTCTCTTACAGATTAAGGCTGAATTAATCAAAAGTTGTATAATTTCTCTGAATGAATGATGTGTGTGTGGTCTTTCATCTAAAACTCACTAGGTCACTAAGAGCTTTTCCCTTCTCAAATAATTCAGTAATATCACAAGGCAGGCTGGGGGAAAGGTGGAAAAGATGGCCTACAGCAGGGCACCGCCAGTCAAAGCAGAAGCTGGGTGGAGGTGGAGTGACCAAGTACAGGGGTTGAAGCCTGAGTGAGGTGAAGCAGGGCAGCCTGGTATGGATGGAATTCCAAGTGTGATGAGGAAGGCATCTGGGAAGAAACTGGGTGGAGAAGGAGCAGCAGCCACCGTGATGGGGGACTGGTTACATACACTAGGATTCATCACATAAGTACAAATATTGAGAAAAATGGGAGCCAGGTTTGTCATTGTCAGATAAGGACAAATAGTAAAAGGGGAAAAACTTGAATCAACCCTGTGGAACTGAACTAGAATTATAGTGGAGTTAATAATTATATATACATATACACATGTACACATATTTAATAGAGAGAAAAGTTTAAAAATATAAATGCATACACATACCCATATCCCTAGCTCAGTCCACTGAGAAGGATTGGGAGCAAGACATTCCAATAGCAATGAGCATACAAAGCACCTAGAACTTGGTTTTTAGTGGAAATATCATTCTCTAATAAAAGGAACCAGAGTTCCTGGAAGAATGGCTGATTCCATGTCTGAAGCAAGCAAAGTACACTATGAGCTGTTCTGGTTACCTAGAGCCACTCTGACAGGAATACACCACAAATGGGATGGCCTTAACAAACAGGAGTTTATTCTCCTACAGTTTGAAGGCTTTAAGTCCAAGTTCAAAGAAGGGGGTGAAAGCCCCTCAACCTTGGGGTCCAGCTCTGCCTCCTGCTCCCAGCACACTGGAGCTAGAGGCTTTTCTTCACTCAGATAGCTGCTGGCTGCTGAGGCTGACAAGCCCAAGGTTGACAAGTAAAAAGGCACAGTCCCAATGTTATCAAACCACATGGTAGGCCACTAATTGAAGTCCATTTTAAGTCCCAAGGTCAGCAGAGCATGGCAGTCTGCTGAACAATGACACAGCTACATGCAGGCTACATCCAAGCATGTCATAAGCTAGAGACCATTCCCAAAGCTGCTGCTCATATACGGGAAGCAGAACACATACCCAAAGGCAACTACTCAGCTGCTCACAGTAGATTCCACCATGGACTTGATTACCAGTCTCATCATGGGGAATACTACAACCAGCTGCCCAGCCAATCAACCAGGCCCAGCCAAGCTGACATAAAAACATAACCACCACATAAACCAAGAATATCTTGTAGCAGAAAGTACAGAAGTGTCAAAAGATAATCAGAAAATGTGAAAAGGAGACAGAAATCAGAGTGAAAGGGTTCTTACTGACTACAACAGAGACAAATTAAGCATCAAAGAGTGATGGACAATCATGAGCAACCAGAAGGGCCGCATTTGCATAGGGGGAATGCTGGACAGACAGGAATGCATAGATAAGAAGGACACAGGGAAGGGGGTAGTCACAGGGAGGAGATGGGAGAAGAGCTATTTATTGTTGCACTTATAATTGAGGCCATGAAACCAAATGTGTATGAACTGTTGAAAGTAAAATGAATCTGCTTTATAAATTTGCACCTGGATCACAATAAAAAAAAAATTTTAAAAAACGTGATGGAAATCCTAAACTATAAAAATCATGGAAGAAAAAATAGGGGATAACTTAAGAGCCTTAATTTATGGCATAAATAGTCTGTCAAACATTAACTAAAAATTCAAAAACGTTAGAACGTAAAATAGACAACTAGGACTTCCTAAAAACTGAACACTCAAGCAAAAGACTTCTCCAAAAAAGTGAACAAAGAACCTTAGACTGGGAAATAATCTTTGCAATGATGTACTGGACAAAGTATTAATCTCTAAAATTTATAGAAAATGTAAACACTTCAACAAGAAAAAGACAAACAATTCAATTAAAAAACAGGCAAAGGACATGAACAACAGTTCACCGAAAATGACATCCAGGCTGCCAACAAATATATGAAGAACTTCTTGTGATCATAAGCCATTAGAGATGCAAATCAAAACAATAAGGTATCATCTCACCCCAGTAATAAAGCAATGATTTAAAAAACCACAACAACAAATGCTGGTGAGGGAGACTGGAGCTCTCATATTCTGTGGGTAGGATAGTAAAATGGTCCAACCACCGTGGAAAATGATATGGTACATCTTTAAAAAGTTACAACTACAGATACCATATGACCCAGCAATCCCACTACTAGGTATAAATCCTAGAGAAATAACAGCCATGACACAAATACATATATGCCACACTCATATTCATCGCAGCATTATTCACAATAGCAAAAAGATGGAAACAACCTAAGTGCCCATCTACAGACGAATGGATAAACTATGGTATATGCACACAGTGGAATACTACGCAACATTAAAGAGTAACAATGAATACGGGAAACATTTCACAATATGGATGAATCTGGAGGACATTATGCCAAGTGAAATAACTGAATCACAAACGGACAAATACTGTATAAGACTGCTGTGGTAGTTAAAGTTATATGTCACCTTGGCTGGGCCTGGTTTTGAGTGGCTGGGCAGTTGGTTGTAGTTATTCCCCATGATGAGACTGGCAATCATGTCCACGGTGGAATCTGCTGCAAGCAGCTGAGTAGCTGCCTTAGGGATATGGTCTGCTTCCAGTATATAAGGAGAAGCATTGAGGAAGGTCTCTGCAGCTTTTTGGCATGCTTGGACGCTGCATGTAGCTGAGTCTTCATTCAGCAGCCTGCCATACCCTGCCAATGTTGGTACTTTTTCTGGACTTAAACTAGTGGCCTACTGTGTTGTTTGAAAATCTTGGGATGGTGTTTTTTTACTTGTCAACCTGGGTTTGCCAGCCTCAGCAGGCAGCAGCTACCTAAGTGAAGAGATGCCTCCAGCTTCAGTGAGCCAGGAGGACCAAGAGGCAGAACTGAGGCTCAAGGTTGAGGGCCTTTCATCTAGCCCCTAGAGCTTTGCACTTTGAATTCAGACTTCTAGCCTCCTAAACTGTAGGAGAATAAATGCCTGTTTGTCCAAACCACCCACTTGTGGTAATTTCTGTTAGAGCAGCACTAGGTAACCAAACCAGAATATGGTACTGAGAGAGTGGGGTGCTGCTCTGACAGATACCTAAAATATGGAAACAGGAGTGGAGCGCATCCTTAACCCAAGACCCTGTTAGGGAGACCCCAGGAGAGAGACGGCAGCAGCAGAGCTGAGAGACCAGCATTAGACAGCAACAGGCTTACCAGCCCATGGAGGAGAAAGCTGGATGCCCCTGGGTAGGCAGCTTCCTGGTGGAGTGGGTTGCCTTCTGATGTTAATTGGTAGAAGAGACCCAGCATGAGTCGGAGTAGCAGATTGCCAGCCCACAGATCAAGAAAGGTAAGTGCCTTCTGGGCAGGAAGATTCCTGACAGAGTGGGTTGCCCTCGAGCATAAATTGGCAGAAGTGGAGAGACCAAGGAAATTGAAAGCAGAGCTGCCTCAGCCTCAAGAGTTGGACCATGTCCTTTGGGGGTAGAACCACCACAGCCCCTTAAGTTTCAAAGAGTCATACTTTCACCAGCTTGGTTCTGGAGTGTGGGGCTGCTTGTTCATGTGGATGAGTGGGATGGGCCCATAGCCACTTGCCAAAAGTGAGCAGGCAGGGCTGCCATGCCCAAGACATAGAGGAATGGGGCCTGCCAGGGCCAGGGAGTAAGGTCTCCACTCAGAGGAACTAGGGGACTAGAGCCACCCAATGAAGGAGATCTGTACAGGTGCCAAGCTGACAAGGGGTGGAATTGTGGTAGTTAAGGTTATGTGTCAAATTGACTGGACCTGATTTTGAGTGACTGGGCAGCTGGTTGTAGTTATTCCCCATGATGAGACTGGCAATCAACTCCATGGTGGGATCTACTGTGAGCAGCTGAGAAAATCACTCACTGGATAACAGACATGTATTAACTTGATTAAAGAAAAAGACAATACACAATAAAGGGGAGGTCAGCACAACATGACCAAAGGCAAAGGGAGAGTCTGTATTCAGAGTAAACAGCAAAAATAGTAAATACTATTACATATATAATTCTGCAATAACAATAATAACAAACAATAATTCATCAGCTGCCTTAGGGATGTGATCTACTTCCAGTATATCAGGGGAAGCTTTGGGAATGGTCACAGCTTCGTGGCATGCTTGGACCCTACATGTAGCCAAGTCTTCATTTAACAGCCTGCCATGTTTCCTGCCAATCTTGAGACTGTCTCTGCTCTTGACCTAGTGGCCTGCTGTGTTATTTGGTAATACTTAGACTACTACCTATTACTAGGTGCCAATTTATTTGCCAACCTCGGGCTTCTTAGCCTCAGCAGCCAGTAGCTGCCTGAATGAAGAGATTCCTTGAACTCCAATGGGCCAGGAGCAAAAGACAGAGCTGAAGCCCAAGATCAAGGGGCTTTCACTCAGCCCCTATAGTTTGGCATTTTGAACTGACTTCTAACCTCCAAAACTGTAAGAGAATAAACTCCTGTTTGTTAAATCTATCTACCTGTGGTATTTCTGTTAGAGTGGCACAAGTAGCCAAAACAACCACTATTACAATGAAAAGTCAAGAAAAGGCTTACACACAGAAATATACATTTTTTGATGGTGTGGGGAGAGAGGGAAAATCACTCACTAGTTAAAAGACATGTATTAACTTGAATTAAGAGAAAGGCAATATACAATAAAGGGGAAATCAATACAGCATGACCAAGGCAAAGGGAGACAGTAATAACAAACAATAATTTATCAGCAAATTCATAGGTAGATATATAAGATGAACAGGTATGGTATGGCATATCAGAGTTCTCCCACAAGCATGTACAGGTTTGACAAAGGATATTTCTACATACTTACTTATTTGAATGTGCTGAATATTCAGGTATAAAGTAGAGGATACAAAACTTAAGCAAATTTCATAGTCATAACCAAACACCTTGAAGGGCTGAGTCAATGAGCTTGGGGGCTTAGGATCATAGTCTCAGGGGACATCTCGGTCAACTGGCATAACACAGTCCACAAAGACAATGTTCTATATCCAACTTTGGTGAGTAGCAAGTGGGGTCTTAAAAGCTTACAAGTGATTATCTAAGATGTAAGTATTGGTCTCTTCCTGTCTGGAGTAAAGAAGAATGAAGAAAATCAAAAATACAAGGAAACAATTAGTCTAAAGGACTAATGAACCACAGCCTCTACTACCCTGAGAACAGAACAGCTATATGGTGCCTGGCTACAACTACCAACTGCTACGATCAGCATCACAATAGAAGGTCCTAGACAGAAAGGGAGAAAACTGTAGAGCAAAATTCAAAATCATAAAAAAGACCAGACTTACTGGTCTCATAGAAATTGGTGGAAGCTCTGAGACTACGGCACTTAGATACCTAAAAGTGAACCCACTCCTGGAGATCATCTTTCAAACAATAGATAGACCTATAAAGTGAACAATAACATACATGAGAAATATGCTCCATAGAACAATGAACTGTATAAGACAAAAGAGCAACATCTGCCCAAAAACAAAATCCAGAAAGCAGGAAGGGCCAGGAAAGATGGACGAATGGTATGTGGGAAGAGTGCTTTTACATTGAGGGGATTGCAACTAATATTACAAAACAAAATGTGTATAAATTATTGAAGGGGAAACTAATTTGCTCTGTAAACCTTCACCCAAACCACAATAAAATGTTTAGGGGAAAAAAAATAAGTGATAGAAATAGATTAAAATCCCACTGAATAAAACAGAAAACCATGAATCCATAGTGAAATAGATGATAATGTGATGATTAATGTTATATATCAACTTGGCTAGGCAAGGATTCTTGGGAGTTCGGCAGACAATGGACTCACTGTTCTTCATAATGTAATATAATGTAATTACCTCCCATTTTGTGATCTGATACAAATAGCCAATCCATTGAAAAGCCGATCAGTTGAAAATCAATCTGTTTCCTTGAGGTTGTGGCCTACATCTAACATATATGGATATTGTGGCAAACCTCACTCTCTCTCGGTTCAACTTATAATCCTCTGACATTTGGTTCTTAGGATGTGAGCCAGCAGCCTGCTATTTGGCTGGGGGGGGTGGTGCTTGATTGGTTTTGCTCCCCTAGAGCCTAAGACAGATAGACAGTTAGACAGACAGAAAGAAAATAAGTTAGTTTGATGAGGAATAAGATTTTTATATAACTTCAAAATACCTCCCCACCAGCCCAACCAAAAAACAGGGGGAAAAAAAAAAAAAAACATTGCCATAGCAACCCTATTGGACAGAGCAGAACTGCCCCTATTGGGTTTCCAAGACTGTAAATCTTTATGGAAGCAGATTGCCATATCTCTCTCCTGAGGAGTGGTTGGTGGATTCAACTGTTGACCTTTTGGTTAGCAGACCAACACTTTAACCACAGCACTACAGGGCTCCATCTTCCCATTAAACACTTTATTAATTAGAAAGTAATTAATTTACTTGCAGAAGCCCAGCAACCATCACCTTAAACAAGTCATCAAAGTGAACAATAACAGTAATAGGACAAATCAAAATCCTGTGCCTCCTGATAGGATCCAATGAATATACAGCATCATTTTTCTGATAATCTGCCAGAGAGGTGTATGATGATTATAATTATGGGATAAACAATCACACAAACTAAAATTAAAGAACATTCCAGACTAACATGATAACTAAATACAGCTCCCAATTTTGAACAGGAGTCTTTGCTGTTACAGATATTAAGACATTTGGTAAAATATGAAAAGGATCTGAGTATTGTTGTTGATGTTAGGTGCCACAGAGTCAGCTCTGACTCACAGTGACCCGTATATACAACAGGACAAACACTGCCTGATCCTGTGCTAGCCTCACAACCTTGCTACACCTGAGCCCATCGTCACAGCCACTGTATCAATCCATCTCGTTGAGGGCCTTCCTCTTTTTCACTGACCCTCCACTTTACCAAACATAATATCCTTCTCCAGAAATGGTTCCTTCTGATATGACCAAAGTAGATGAGATGAAGTATGGCCATACTTGCTCCTAAGGAGCATCCCAGCTGCAGGAATTTTCCAGGACAGATTTGTTAGTTCTTCTGGGAGTCCATGCTACTCTCAGTATTCTTTGCCAACACCACAACTCAAAAGCATCACCTCTTCAGTCTTCCTTATTCACTGTCCAGCTTTCACAGCATAGGAGGTAACTGAAAACACCATGCCTTGGGTTAGGCACCTCAGTCTTCAAAGAGAAATCTTTGTACTTTAAAGAGGTCTTTTGCACCAGACTCGCCCAGTGTAATATGTCGTTTGATTTCTTGACTACTGCTTCCATGGGTGTTGAATGGGCAACCACGTTATATGAAATATTTGACAACTTCAATCTTTTCTCCATTTACTGTGATGATGCTTATTGGTCCAGTTTTGAGTATTTTCACTTTTATGTTGGGGTATAATCCATAGTGCAGACTGTAGTCTTTAATCTTCATCAGTAAGTACTTCAAGCCATCTTCACTTTCAGCAAGCAAAGTTGTGTCATCTGCATATCAAAAGTTGTTAATGAGTCTTCCTCCAATCCTGATACCACATTCTTCTTCATATAGTCTGGCTTCTCAGATTATTTGCTCAGCATATAGATTGAATAAGTATGGTGAAATGGTACAATACTGATGCACTCTCTTCCTGATTTTAAAGCATGCAGTATCCCCTTGTTCTGTTTGGACAACAGCCTCCTGGTCTATGTACAGGTTCCTCATGATCACAATTAAGTGTTCTGGAATTCCCATTCTTTGCTATGTTATCCAAAATTTGTTAAGTCCAATGCCTTTGCATAGTCAATAAAACACAAGTAAACATCTTTCTGGTATTCCTTGCTTTCAGCCAAGATACAACTGACATCAACAATGACAACCCACATTCCACATCCTCTTCTGAATCTATCTTGCATTTCTGAAGTTCCCTGTCAATATACCAATGCAACCATTTTTTTAATTATCTTCAGCAAGATTTTACTTGGATTTTATATTAATGGTATTTCCACATTCTGTGGATCACCTTTCTTTGTAAAGAGTACAAATATGGATTTTTTCCAGTCAGCTGGCCAGGTAGCTGTCTTCCAAATTTCTTGGCACAGATAAGTAAGTGCCTCCAGCACAGCATCTGTTGTTGAAACATCTCAATGGTTAGTCCATCAATTCCTGGAGGCTTGTTTTTCACCAATTCCTTCAGTGCAGCTTCGACTTACTCCTTCAATATCATTGGTTCTTGACTATATGCCACCTCCTGAAATAGACAAGCATTGACCAATTATTTTTGGTAGAGTGACTCTCTGTATTCCTTCCATCTTCTTTTGGTGTTTCCTATATCATTCACTATTTTGCCCATAGAATCTTTCAATATTGCAACTTGGGGCTTGAATTTTTTCTTCAGTTCTTTCAGCTTGAGAAATGCTGAGTGTGTTCTTCCCTTTTGGTTTTCTAATGTGCATTTCATTATAATAATTGACTTTGTCTTCTCAAGCTGCTCTTTGAAATCTTCTGTTCAGCTCCTTTATCTTGCCATTTCCTCCATTTGCCTTAGCTATTCTCCATTCAAGAGCAAGTTTCAGAGTCTTTATTGACATCCATTTTGGTCTTTTCTTTTCCTGTCTTTTTAATGACCTTTTGCTTTCTTCATGGATGATGTCCTTGATGTCATTCCACAATTGGTGTGCAATGCCTAAATCTATTCTTTAGATGGTCTCTAAATTCAGGAGGGATATAATCAAGGTCATATTTTGGCTCTCATGGACTTCTTTTAATTGTATTCAGCTTCAACTTGAACTTGTATATGAGCAATTGATGGTATGTTCCACAGTCAGTTCCTGGCCTTGTTCTGGGTGAAGATATTGAGCATCTACATCGCCTCTTGCCACAGATGTAGTCGATCTAATTCCTGTGTACGACATCTGGTGAAGTCCAGTGCATAGCCACCATTGATGATGTTTAAAAAAGGTATTTGCAAAGAATAAGTCATTGGTCTTGCAAAAAATTCTCCAGCATCATTTCTATCACCAAGGCCATATTTTCCAACTACTGGTGATTCTTGTTTCCAACTTTTGCATTCCAATCACCAGTAATAATCAACACATCTAGATTATACACTTGGTCAATTTCAGACTGCAGAAGTTGATAAAAATCTTCAATTTCCTCATCTTTGGCTTTGGTGGTTGGAGAGCATTTTTGTATAATAGTAGTATCAACTGACCTTCCTTGTAGGTATTATCCTATCACTGACAGCATTGTATTTCAGCATACATCTTGAAACATTCTTTGTGACAATGGATGTCATGTCAATTTGTCATTCCTGGCACAGTAGATCATATGGTTGTCTGACTAAGAATGGCAAAAACCAGACCATTTCAGCTCACTAATAACTAGGATATTGACTTTATGTGTTCTATTTTTAACAACTTCAAATTTTCCTAGATTCATACTTTGTACATTCCATGTTCCAATTACTAATGGATGTTTGCAGCTGTTTCTTCCCATTTTGAGTTGTGCCACATCAGCAAATGGAGGTGTCAAAACCTTCTCCATTCACATCATTAAAGTTAATTCTACTTTGAGGAGGCAGTTCTTCCCCAGTTGTATTTTGAGTGCCTTCCAACCTAATGGGCTCATCTTCTGGCACTGTATCAGGCAATGTTTCAAAGCTATTCATAAAGTTTTCCAGCAATATAGCAGACAGTGTTTCACTTCTATTCATAAGGTTTTATGATGATGATGATGAAGGTGGTGATGATGATGATGGTGGTGATGATGACGATTTGAGTGAAAGTTTACAGAGAAAATTCACTTTCCATACAGCACCTTGCCTACACCTTCTTTGTCTCATGACATTGACTACAATTTCCCACAATGCAACAGCTCCCCTCTCACTTCCTCCCCATAGTTACCTCTTCCATGTGTCCTTTCCTCCATGTACTCCTGCCCCCTGAGTTGTCTCCCTGTGCATACACAGCCCTTCTATTCTCCCATGATTGTTCTCTCCAAGGAATATATCTAAATGTTCACCTCACATGCCTGTCTTTTGTTTGGCTGAAAGCCACAGTGGGTTCAATTCCAGACCTGAAGGCCAGCTAGGGGCCATAGTCTCAGTGGTTCCATCAGGCTCTATCAGATCAGCAAACTTGGTCCCTTTTTTTTTTTCCAAAATGATTTTGAGTTTTGTTCCACATTGTTCTCCCACTCTATCTAGGATCTCCTACATAGATACTGGTGACAGCAGTAGCGGGGAACCATCTAGTTATTCTGGTCTCATAGTCATATAGGCTGAGGACTGCGTGGTGTACCAGTCGCTTAGACTAATTGTTTCCATGAATCTTTGATTCTCTTCATTCTTCTTTTCTATGGACAAGGAAAGACCCATCATTGCATCTACATGGCCACTTGCAAGCTTTTAAAATCCCAGTCAATACTTGCCAAAGTAGGATGTGGAACAATGCTGTGTGTAGTACCTTATGTCAATTGAGCTTGATGTCCCCTGCGACTATAGTCCAGTGCCAACAAGTCCAACTACTCACTCCCTCTGGGTAGCTAGCTGTGGCCAAGAAGTGACTACAACCTTGTCCCTTGTCAGCTCTACTATATACCTGGGAATTCTTACAGAACATACCAATACACTTGTAGAAACATTGTCTGCCAGCCCTATACATGGTCTTGGGTACACTCTCCCCTGCATAGACATACCTAATAATTCAGCCTGTCCACCCATCTATTCACCCATGTTTGTCTTCACTGACAACACAGTACTGTATGTACAAAAGGGTTCATCTTTGCTGTCTGTACCTCCCATTTACCTCTCCATGTCTTCTTCTTCCTCAATACCACCATGTTGACTACTCACATTTGATACATCACCCTTTTCTTCATCCAAATCAATACTTGTCTCTGCCTATCTAACAGTGTTCCCTCCTCTCCCCTCCTACCCCTGGTAACCAGCAAAGAAAATTTCCTTCCATATATAATCCTTTCCTTGATTTTTTACAATAATGGACTAATACAATTATTTGTCCTTCAGTGATTGACTTATTTCACTCAGCATAATGTCCTCCAAGTTCATCCATGTTGTGTGGTGTTTTGCAGATTCCACATTATTCTTTAGGGTTGCATAATATTCCATTGTGTGTATGTACCATAGTTTTGTTATCCATCTTTTGGCTATTATAAATAGTGCTGCAATGAACATAGGTGTGCATATATCTGTTCTAATCCTGGCTCTCACTTCTTTAGGACATATACCCAGTAATGGAATTGCTGGGTCAAATGGTATATCTAATTCCAACTTTTTAAGGAATTGCCATACTGCTTTTCACATTGGTTGTACCATTGTACAGTCCCACTAGCAGTGTATGAGAGCCCCAAACTCTCTGTATCCTAGCCAGCATTTGTTATTTTCTGTCTTGTTGAACTTTGCTACTAGTGCTGGGTCAAGGTGATATCTCATTGTTGTTTTGATTTGCATCTCTCTAATGCCTAATGATTGTGAGCATTTCTTCATATGTTTGTTGGCCGCCTGAATATCCTCTTTGGTGAAGTGCCTATTCATGTCTTCTGCCCATTTGTTAACTGGATTATTGGTTTTCTTGTTGTTGAGGTGTTGAAGTTTTCTATAAATTCTAGAGATAAGTCCCTGGTCAGATATGTCATTGCCAAATATTTTTTCCCAATCTGTAGGTTTTCTTTTGATTCTTTTGGAGAAGTCTTTGGAAGCACATAAAAATTTAATATTTAGAAGGTTCCATTCATCTAGTTTATCTTCAGCTGTTTGAACATTTTGAGTTATGCTTGATAGTCTATTTATGCCATGTATTGCTGTTGTTGTTGTTGTTGTTGTTATGTGTCGTCGAGTCAGACCTGACTCATAGTGACCCCTCCATGGGTTTCCGAGGCAGTATCACTATGGAAGTAGATTGCCCAACCTGCCTTCCGAGGAGTGGCTGGTGGGTTTTAACCGCCAGCCTTCTGGTTAGCAGTCAAATGCCTCAGGCACTATGCTACCAGACCTCCTACACCATGTATTAGGGCCCCTAAATTTGCCCCTAGTTTTTCCTTGAGAAACTCTAGTTTTAGGTTTCACATTTAAGTCTTTGATCCATCTGGAGTTCGTTTTTGTGTATGGTGTGAGGTACAGAGCTTGTTACATCTTTCTGCAAACGGATAACCAATTTTGCAGCATGACTTATTAAACAGACAATCTCTTGCTCATTTAATGGATTTTGGCCCTTTGTCAAAGATTGGCTGACAGTAGATCAATGGATCTATCTCTGGGTTCTCAATTCTATTCCATTGGTCTATGTGTCTGTCATTGTACCAATACCAGGCAGTTTTGACTACTGTGGCTGTATAGTAGGTTTTAAGATCCAGCAGTAGGAGACCTCCTTTGTTCTTCTTCTTCAATAGTGCTTTGCTTATCCAAGGTCTCCTTCCTTTCCATATAAAGTTAGTGATTGGTTTTTCCATATCCTTAAAGAATGTTGATGGGATCTGGATAGGGATTGCACTGAATGTATAGATTGCTTTGGGTAGAATTGACATTTTCACAATGTTCAATCTTCCTATCCACGAACATAACATACTACACACAACACTTCCATTTATGTGGATCGCTTATGTTTTCTTGAAGTAGTCTTTTATAGTTTTCTCTGTACAGGTCTTTTGTGTCCCTGGTAGGATTTATTGCCAAGTATTTTATTCTTTTGGTAGCTATTGTAAATGGTATTGATTTCCTTATTTCTTTTTCAGCAATCTCTTTGCCGGTGTAGAGGAATCCAACTGATTTTTGGATGTTGATCTTGTATCCTACCATGATGCTAAATCTCTCAATTAGTTCCAGTAGATTTTTGACTGAGTCTCTTGGGTTTTCTAGGTATAAGATCACATCATCAGCAAATAGGGATAGTTTGACTTCTTCCTTACCAATTTGGATGGCTTTAATTTCCCTTTCTTACCTTATTGCCCTGGCTAAGACTTCCAATACAATGTTGAATAGAGGTGGTGATAGAGGGCATCCTTGTCTGCTTCCTGTTTGCAAGGGGAATGGTTTCAGTCTCTCTCCATTGAGAATAATGTTGGCTGTTGACCTCGCATAGATGCCATTTATTATGTTGAAGAATGTCCCTTCAATTCCTATTTTCCTGAGAGTTTTGATCAGGAGTGGGTGTTGGATTTTACCAAATGCATTTTATCCATCGATTAATATGATCATGTGGTTCTTTTCCTTTGTTTGATTTATGTGTTGGATGATGTTGATTGTTTTTTATAATGTAGAACCACCCTTGCATACCTGATATGAACGCCACTTGGTCATAATGCATTATTTTCTTGATATATTGTTGGGAGTTTAATGGCTAGGATTTTGTTGGAAATTTTTGCATCTATATTCATGAGGGATATTGCAGCTTTCTTGCAGGGATTTCTGCAGCTTTCCTTTTGAGTGATGCCTTTGCCTGGTTTTGGTATCATGGTTATGCTTGCTTCATAAAATGAGTTAGGGAAGATTCCATCCTTTTCTGTATTTTGGAATAGTTTGAGTAGTATTGGTGTCAGTTCTTCTCTGAAATTTGATAGAATTCTCCAGTGAAACTGTCTGGGCTAGGACTATTTTGTCAGTAATTTTTTGATGACCTGTTTGATTTCTTCTTTTGTTATGGAGCTGTTCAACTTTTCCACATCAGTCTGTGTTAGTTTAGATAAGTGGTATGTTTCTAGAAATCTGTCCATTTCTTCCAGATTTTCAAATTTGTTGGAGTAAAGTTCTTCATAGTATCCTGATATTATCCTTTTTATTTCAGTTGGTTCTGTTGTGATGTTGCCCATTTAGTTTCGTATTCATGTTGTTTGTATTCTGTCTGTCTTTTCCCTTGTTAAATTTGCCAGTGGTTTATCAATTTTTTTTATCTTTTTGAAAAATCAACTCCTAGTCTTGTTGATTTTTTCTATTGTCTTTCTATTTTCTGTTTCATTGGTTTCTGCTCACATCTTTATTTCCTTCCTTCTGGTGTGTGTAGGCTTTTCTTGCTGCTCTTTTTCTAATTGTTGGGATGTTGGTTTAAAGTGTTGATTTTGGCTCTTCTTTTTTGATGTGTGCATTTACTACTATAAATTGGCCTCTGACCACTACTTTTGCTGTGTCCCAAAGATTTTGGTATGTTGTGTTTTCATTCTCCTTTCATTCAAGGAATTTTTGAATTTTATTTTTTATTTCTTCTCTTAGCCCATCTTTCTTAAGGGGGGTGTTGTTCAGTTTCCACGTGTTTACTCTCTTTCCGTTGATCTTCCTATTGTTGATTTCTAATTTGATAGCACTGTGATCTGAGAAGATGCTTTGCAGTATTTCAGTGTTTTTTAATTTGTTAAGGCTTGCATTGTGGCCTAACATATGGTCTATCATGAATAATGTTCCATGTGCACTGGAAAAGAATGTATACTGTGCTGTTGTTAGGTGAAGTGCTCTGTAGATGTCTATGAGGTCAAGTTGGTGGATTGTATTGTTTAGCTCTTCTGCGTCTTTGTTGAGTTTCTTTCCAGTTGTTCTGTCTTTCATTAAAAGTGGTATATTAAAGTCTCCCACTATGACTATAGAGTCATCTATTTGCCTTTTCATCTCTTTTAAAGTCCAATTTATGTATTTTTGGGCTCTTCCATTGGGTCCACAGATATTTATTATGGTTATATCTTCTTGTTCTATTGATCCTTTAATCATTATATAATGTCCTTCCTTATCTCATATAGTGGTTTTTGTCTTAAAGTCAATTTGATCAGAAATTAATATTGCCCCTCCTGCTCTTTTTTGGTTGCCATTTGCTTGATATATCTTTTTCCAACCTTTGATTTTTAGTCTATTTTTGTCTTTGTCTAAAAGGTGTGTCTCTTATAGACAGCATATTGATGGGTTTTGTTTTCTTATCCAATCTGCAACTCTCCATCTCTTGAGTGCTGCATTTAATCCACTGACATTCAGGAACTCTGGTAGCAATTGCTAACCAGAAGGCTGGCGGTTCAAACCCACCCGCCACTCCTCGGAAGGAAGGTTGGGCATTCCTACTTCTGTAGTGATACTGCCTTGGAAACCCAAGGAGGGGTCCCTATGAGTCAGGGCCAACTCGATGGCAAATAACAACAACAACATGAATTGGTTGCTGTAATTTTGTTATGTATTTTTCATGGTGTCCCTGGTTTCTTTGTTCCATGTAATTTTCTGTGCTGATCTCATCATGTTTATGAATCATGTCATCATTTCCTTTGTTGCTGATGTTTTAGTATTTGCTGAATATTTGTGCTTGTCCTCTTCTTTATTGTGATGTGAAGATTTATCATTTTTCTGAGGTTACCCTGTGATTTATAATTTTCCCTCTGAGGTTAGAACAGTCCATACTATCTTGCAACTCTCTTGACTTCCTCACCATTTAGAAGTTCTGTTAACTACACTATTTTTTCCTCTTTTTGGTTTGTAGTTTTCCTTATTTGCCAATTGATGTCTCTGGTTCCCTGTTTACAATCTTATGAGCTTATTTTACTTTGGATACTTCCATAGCTGTGTTGGTTTCTGGGTTATGTCATCTTGTGTATTAATGGTTGGTTGCTGTTTGCTATTATTGGTTCTCTGTCCAAAAGACTCCCTTTAGTATCTCTTGTAAGGTTGATCTGGTTTTAACAAATTCCCTTACTTTCTGCTTATCTGGAAATCTCCTAATTTCACCATCATATTTGAGGGACAGTTTTGCTGGGTATATAATTCTTAGTTGGATATTTTTCTCTTTCAGGGTTTTATATATACCATCCCATTGCTTCTTGCTTGCATGGTTTTTGCTGAGAAATCAGAGCTTATTCTTATCAGTTGTCCTTTATAAGTAACTTTTTGTTTTTCCCATGCTCCTTTCAGGATTCTTTCTTTGTCTTCAGTTTTGAAAACTTTGATGATGATATGTCTTGGTGATTTTCTTTTGGAGTCTATCCTGTTTTGGGTTCGTTGGACTTCCCAAATGGATATATTCTCATCTTTCATCATATCATCAAAGTTCTCTTCCAACAAATCTTGGACAATTTTCTCAGTGGTTTTCTTTATCTCTTCCTGTTCTAGAATTCCAGTGACACCTAGATTATTCCTTTTGATGGTGTCCCACAAGAACCTTAGGCTTTCTTCATTTTGTTTTGATCTTTTTTCCGATCGATCCCTTTCCAAAGAAGTATTCAGGTATTTGTCTTCAATCTCATTAATTCTGTCTTCCATTGCATCGATTCTACTCCTCTGCTCTTTCAATGTGTTATCTATTTCTGAGAATTTTGTATTAATCTTCTGGATTTCTATCTTTAGATTTGTATCATATCTAATTTTTCATTTACTTTGTAGTTTTGTTTTTGTATTTTCTTCTGAAAATTTTCTATGGTTTTGTGTGTATTTTCCTTAATTTTGTCAGTGTTTTCCTTGATCTGTCTCTCAATCCTTTGAAGATACCCAAATATAATTCTTTTGAATTCCTTATCAGTGATTTCCAATGCTGCTTCTTCCTCATGGATGTGTTCTGGGTCTGTATCCTGCCCCCTTGTTTCTACCACTTTATCTTGTTTCTTTGTGTGGACTGTGATTATCTGTTGTCTCTGAGACATTGTGACATTGTTGTGTTTAGGCCTTTGTTAACTGTTTGTGAAGAGCAGTTATGGAAGAGTCAGGCTCTTCTTGGTGGTCATTTATCATTGGCCAGTTGGTGGAGAAGGAAGTGGTAGCTCTCACTCAGTAAATGGAGCTGCAGGAGATGTGGGTGTAGTTGTGTCATATGGGCACTGTTGCTGTGTCCCACTCAATAAGCCAAAACAGCAATTGAAAAGCCATCATAAAGTAAAAGCAACAGGACAAAAAATACACTATGTAAACACTCAGGTACTATCACCAAAAAAAGAAGAAGAAGAAAACCTTGCAATATCTGGAGAGAGGGCAAAAAGAGAAAACAGGCAGAGTAGGAGAATAATGAAGAAAAAAAATGGAAAAAGGAAAACAAGGAATTGGGTTAACCATGAGAAAGAAAGAAAAAAAAAAAAAAAATGGAAACCAGGAACAGGGAAGAAAGAAAAAGCTGAAAACTAGAACCTGGGAAGGGAAGAATAGAAATAATTTTAAAAAGTGCAAAATAATAATAATAATTTTTAAACACAAAAACAAACAAACAAAAAAGATGGAAAAAAAAATGGGGCAGGGCGGGGCAGGGCACTCAGTCTCCATCCTAGCACACAGAAGTCTGGGATGGAATTCCTGCCAGCCCAGAAGGTGTGTGGGAGTGAGGGATAGATGCACCTCTGTTCACCAAGAGGATGTGGGGTCTAAGAGTAACAAGGGGAGTTTTGCACCTTTCCAGTCATTCGTGTCCAGAATGTTCTTGTGGTTCCCAGCAAGTGGAGTCTATTCTTAAGTCCCTGGAATCTGGGAGAATGCTGTCACTATAAATATCCAAAATGGTCAAATATCTTGTAAACATTCAAAATGGCTGTGCCCTCTGGACAGGCAAAAGTCCACTGCTTATCACGCCTTCTTCTTTGCTGCTTCTCCTTTTATTCACCAGCCACCTCCAAGCATCCCCTGGCTAGCAGGGCCAATTTTTAGGTTAATTCTTAGGTCCTAACACCCCTTGGCAATATCCAAGCTGCCATCAGGAGTGCTGACAGACCACAGCTCTGTATGTCTCCTTTTTCAATGTTTTCATTCAGGTTCTTCTACTAGTTGGAATTTAGTCTATTTCTATATCCTTCCCTTCAAAGTTCAGGGCTCTAGGATTATTTTCTGTATCTGTGTTAATTGATTCCTCTTTTCTTTGTTGAAGAGGGTGAGTGCAGTCTGTCTGCCTATTTAGCCATCTTACTGGAACTCCTATTCATAAGGTTTTCACTGGCCAAATCTTTGATAAGTAGATGGTCCCTTCCTTCTTCCAAGTGTGTCTTGGTCTGGGAGCTCCACTGAACCCTGCCCACCATGGATGACCTTCCTGGTATTTGAAATAGTGGTGGCATAGCCTCCACCCTCATAGCAACACGCAAGCCACCACAGTACAACAAACTGACTGATGAGTGGTGGATCTGAGTATTAGATGGTAGTAATGTCTCAATGTTAATTTTTTGTTTGTATGGTTTTAGTGTGGTAATTACTTCATTAAAGTAACTTTCAAATAGTTCAGAAGAAAAAGCCTTCATACGCTGTTTATAGCTGTTTTATAAATTTGAAGTTATTTTAAGATTTTTTATAAAAGCAGTAAAGAGTGAAGAAGAACTGAATCTTTCATCCTCATCCCTTCTTTTCCACCTTTCCCCTGGCCACAGCAATGACCCAAAGGCTTCTCCATTTACCATCATCCTAGAAGCAAACCCTTTAAAAGGACAAGAGTCCTTGACTGCTGCTGAAACCTCTGTCCAACCTGGAAAGTTACCCAGGCTCTTCCAAAGCTCCCAAGTTCATTAAAGTTTTTCACATATTTATTTTAAAAAATGATATGCCAAAGCTGGCCAGGATAAAGTGAAGCAAACCCTCAGAATTTGTAAATTTGGCTTTGGAAAAACAATTTGGCAACATGTATCAAAATCCTTTAAAAAATGTTGATCAACCTAGTATTTACACATCTGGGGAAATATTTCTTCAATTTTAAAAACAGAAAAGAACCTAGCATTAAAAAAAAAAAAAATGTGGCTACCCTCTTCCTCCACGCCCCCCCCCAAAAAAAACCCTATAATGTATGATCATTAAGTTACTTCTGATATGAAATATAGGAGATGACATATTTTTAACTCATTTTAAACAATTTTTATGAATATTTAGTAGTAACTTTGGGAAATCTTGTTGTAATGTTTACTGAAAGATCAGTACATAAATTTTACATTATAACCACAACTATATTTTCATCAAAATCTCTGTAACTTGGAAAAGTATGCTATCAATCAATAATGGTAAAATGTTAATGGTAGAATCTAGATGATAGGTATAGACTATTTACTAAAAAGTCTTTCAACTGTTCTGTAAGATTGAAAATTATAAAATATTGGTGGAAGGAATCTCTACACATAGAATGAATGAAAACAAAATATAATAGATACATTCAAATTGAGAAGAAATTATTATCCCCCTTTTTTTTTTTTTTTAAAGTCAGGGCTCTATTTGATATGATAACACTACACCCAATTAATAATATTTGCTCTACATATTCACAGGTTCCAGCTGTAATTTAGAAATTGTTTTCCTAAGCCACTAAGGAATATCTTAATGTCTACAAGGAATGCTTCATCTCTTTCAATAGCCATGCTATTAAAATCAAGGAAAAAAGTCAAAGCTCTCCCTCAGAGTGCAGTTCCCCACTCCCTTGGCTTCCAAATGGTCATACTTCTCTACACTACTCTCTGTCCTCAGAAACCTGATCACTGAACACTCATCTTTCCTCCTTTCCAAGATATCTACCTCCCCTTCACCAGCTCCACTGTCAAAAACTCTTTCTGTCCCTCAGGGCTCCCTCCTCCATGATCCAGGGTATACAACTGGAAATAATATATGCATTCTCTAAATCCTTCTTCAGTGCTTCTCATACTTTAATGTGCAAACAAATCACCTGTGGTCTCAGCAAAATGTAGATTCTGGTTCATTATTTCTGGAGCAAAACTTGAGATTCTGCATTTCCAACAACTCCCAGGTGATGCTGTTCCCCAGACCACACTTTGCATAACAAGGTCTTGCAGTGCATATTCAACATTACTTTGCAGGTCTTTATATCATGTATGTATTTTCTCTCCTGCCATAACATTAACCTTCTGATGGATCTTAAACAGCTTACTCAGTCTTTTGTGACCATAAAACCAAAACCAAACTCACTGCCATTGAGTCAATTCAGACTCAAAATGACGCCCACTAGCTTTCCAAGGCTGTAAATCTTTATGGAAGTAGATTTTCCCATGGAGCAGCCAGTGGGTTTGAACCACCTACCCTCCAGTTATAAGCCCAATCCCTTAATCACAGCACCAATAGGAACCAGTTTAGCATTTTATGCACAGTAAATGCTCATGGGTAGGTGGTCATAGAAAGAGACTTTGTAAGTATTTAAGTACTTACTTTGTAAATACCTAAGTAATCTTTGCACTGGCAGCTAGTATTCACTGGGGAAAGCCAACTCATAACTCTGATCCTATACCAAGAAAGAGAACAGTAGCCAAAACTGAAGAGTAAGTACTGCTAAAATAGGACTCAAGTTCAGGATTTTGCTTAATCTGTCATTTTAAATATTTCTCATAGTTCTTACAGATAGAATTTATAGAGACATTATGCAAAGATTATGCTGACATATGGTGAGATATAATTTAGTCAAAGAAGAGATGAAGGGCACACACATAAAAGATAGAAGAACATTTACAGACCATTCAGAACAGAAACTAACAGTGAATATAACGCTGTCAAAGGTAAGGGAAAACAAGGGCATGGATCTAGATGTTCAGTATGGACACTGAATCCAACTCTCTCCAACTTTGTTCTTAATATAAATACTAAATAATCCTGATACATGATTTTTCTGTAACTCAGGAAGCTCAGCAGCATTGTCTAGTGCAATGAGCCCAGGAACACAGTGTCCTGGATCTAGCATGTTTTGACTGGCAATTTGTACTTTGGGTTCATTAGTCACAATATGAGAAAAATTGCTGGCTTTAGATCCCCATACCATTACTTCACAATCAAAAATGTATAATCTTTCTCATGTACTCCTTCTGAAACACCAGAAAAGTGAAGAAAATCCCTCAATCTAAATACAGTTCCAGCATTAGTCAAGACTTTCACTTATATAGCGCTTACATATTTTGCCTCTACTATAACTACCAGGGATCCAGATAGGGTAGGGAGACAAGGCCCCACCCCAAGAGGCAGGAAGAGAGGAACAGCTGTGGGATACAGGTAAGGTGAGGGCAAAGAGGTTTCAAACAGCTAAGGGGGACAAACTTGTCTGTCAGTTTGTCCTACTGTGGTGGCTTATGTGTTGCTGTTAGGCTTTAGGCTGTGCCACCAGTGTTTCAAACACCAGCAGGGTTTCACATGGTGCAACAGGTTTCAACACAACTTGCAGACTAAGAAGACTAAGAAGAAGGAAGAAGCCATCCACTTCTCAAAGAATTGGCCAGGAAAAACCCTATGAATAGCAGAGAAACACTGTCTTGATACATCACAGCCCAGAAACATTGTCTAATACGGTGCAGGACAACAAGACCCTTAGATCAGAAGGCAATCAAAATATGACTGGGAAAGAGCTGCCTCATCAGAGTAGAATTGACCTTAATGATATGGATAAAGCAAACCTCTTGGAACCTCCATTTGCTGATGTGGCATGACCCAAACAGCTGCAAACATCCATGAATAATCGGAACATGGAATGTACAAAGCATGAATCTAGGAAAATTGGAAGTTGTCAAAAATGAAATAGAATGCATAAAAATTGATACCCTAGGCATTTGTGAACTGAAACAGACTGGTTTTGGCCATTTTGAATCAGACAACCATATGGTCTACTATGCCAGGAATGACAATTTAAAGAGGAATGGCATGGCATTCATCATCACAAAGGATGTTTCAAGACCTGTCCTGAAGTACAATGCTGTCAGTGATAGGATAATATATATATGTCTACAAGGAAAGCCAGTTAATACTATTAATATTCAAATTTACACACCAACGACCAAGCCAAAAATGAGGAAATTGAAGATTTCTATCAACTTCTGCAGTCTGAAATGGACTAAACATGAAATCAAGATGTGTTAATTATCACTGTGACTGGAATGTGAAAGGTGGAAACAAGGAAGAATCACTGGTAGTTGGAAAATTTGGTCTTGGTGACAGAAATAATGCTGGAAATCGCATGACAGAATTTTGCAGGACCAATGACTTATTCATTGCAAGTACATTTTTTCAACAACACAAACGGTGGCTATACACATGGACTCTGCCAGCTGGAGTACACAGGAATCAGACTGACTACATCAGTAACAAGAGGTGATGGAAAAGCTCAATATCTTCAGCCAAAATCAGGCCAGGAGCTGATTGTGGAATGAACCATCAACTGCTTATTGGTTTTATATGCCATCAAGTCAGACCTGACTCATAGTGACCCCTCCTTGGGTTTCCGAGGCAGTATCACTACGGAAGTAGATTGCCCAACCTTCCTTCCAAGGAGTAGCTGAAGGGCTTGAACCACCAGCCTTCTGGTTAGCAGTCAAGTTCAACTTGAAGTTGAAGAAAATTAAAACAAGTCCATGATCTTGAATATATCCCTCCTGAATTTAGAGACCATCTAAAGAATAGATTTGATGCATTGAATACCAATGACCGAAAACCAGAATTATGGGATGACATCAAGAACATCATCCATAAAAAAAGCAAGAAGTCATTAAAAAAATGAGAAAGGAAGAAAAGACCAAAATGGATATCAGAAAAGACTCTGAAACTTGCCCTTGAGTGGAAAATAGCTAAAACAAATGGAAGAAATGACAAGATAAAAGAGCTGAACAGAAGATTTCAAAGCACAGCTTGAGCAGACAAAGCCAATTACTATAATGAAATGTGCAAAGAACTGGAGTTAGAAAACCAAAAGGGAAGAACATGCTTGGCATTTCTCAAGCTGAAAGAACTGAGGAAAAAATTTAAGCCTTGAGTTGCAATATTGAAAGATTCTATGGGCAAAATATTGAATGATGGAGGAAGCATCAAAAGAAGATGGAAGGAATACACAGAGTCACTGTCCTGAAAAGAACTGGTTGATCTTCATCCATTTCTGGAGGTGGCATATGATCAAGAACTGAAACAAAGTGAAGTCAAAGCTCAACTATTTCCCCACCCTGGTTAAGACAAATAGGACCCTGGTTGGAGACAGATGAGTAAATACAATAAGCTCAGTTCCTTAAGAAGTGAATGGAATGAAAAGCCAATTTGCACATTCTTTCCTGCTATTCCCCTAGAAACAGGTGATAAGCATGTTAATGTGTCTCAGAAGACAATTTGAAAATTAACTTTGGTCCACGGGCAGGCGCATTGAAGCAGATAAGAATAAAGTTTCTGGGAACTGACATTCTCCTCTCTGCCTAAGCCACGATCAGCTGACAAGAAGCTGGAGTGACTCTTCTGGTGAGCAAGCACACTGCATTAAAAAAAAAATGACTGTCCCTTTAAACCGAGGCAAAGGAAATTTCAGCCAATTGTCAACTACTTCACGCCCAAATTCCTGAAATTTTTATGAATATGCATAACCCTCTCTCCTGAAACTTACAAAAACTGTAATTCGATTTAGATTCAGGGAGTCAGATTTGGGCAAAGACCCCTATCTCCTTGCATCGCTGCTCTGCAATAAATAATTTTCTCTCCTCTTAATCACTCAGTGTGTTAACTGTTTTGGCCTGACTGCGCACCGGGCAGGGACCCATGTTTGGTCTGGTTTCAGAACTAATGGTATTGAAGGAAGATGTTGAAGCTGCCCTGGGCAGGGACCCATGTTTGGTCCAGTTTCAGAACCAATGATATTGAAGGAAGATGTTGAAGCTGTACTGAAGGAACTGAGGAAGAACAAGGCTCCAGGAGTTGATGGAATATCCATGGGGATGTTTCAACAAACAGATGACTGACTGGAGGCACTCACTTGGCTATGCCAAGAGATTTGGAACACAGCTACCTGGCCAACTGACTGGAAGAGATCCATATTGTACCCATTCCAAAGAAAGATGATCCCATAGAATGTGGAAATTATCAAACAATATCATTAA
>NW_006921751.1:3958373-3981494 GCF_000298275.1 Orycteropus afer afer
ATACACCGACAACACAATTTTGCTTGCTGAAAGTGAGGATGACTTGAAGCACTTACTGATGAAGATTGAAGAATACAGTCTGCAGTATGGATTACATCTCAATATAAACAAAACAAAAATCCACAACTGGACCAATAAGCAGCATCATGATAAATGGAGGAAAGATTGAAGTTGTCAAAGACTTCACATTGCTTGGTTCTACAATCAATGCCAACAGAAGCAGCAGCCAGGACATCAGATGACATACAGCACTTGGCAAATCAGCTGCCAAGGACCTCTTTCAAGGGCTGAAGAGCAAAGATGTCTCCTTGATGACTAAGGTGCACCTGAGACAAGCCATGGTATTTTCAATTACCTCATATGCATGTGAGAGCTGGACAATGAATAAGGAAAACCAAAGAAGAGTCAATGCTTTTGAGTTGTGGTGCTGGTGAAGAATGCTGAAAGTATGATGGACTGCTAAAAGAACTAACAAATCTGTCCTGGAGGAAGTGCAGCCAGAATGTTCCTTGGAAGCAAGAATGGCCAGACATCGTCTCACCTACTTTGGTCATGTTTTCAGAGGAGACCATTCCCTGGAGAAGGATGTCATGCTGGTAAGGTGGAGGGTCAACAAAAGAGGGAAGGCCCTCAATGAGATGGATTGACACAGTGACTGCAGCAATGGGCTCAAGTATAGCAAGTACAGCGGAGCTGGTGCGGGACCAGGCACTGTTTTATTCTGCTGTGCATAGGGTCACTATGAGTCAGAGATGACTCGACAGCACCTAACAACAACAACATCATCACTACCATCTACCACTTGTCTGCTAGTTTGTCATACTGTGGTGGCTTGCATGTTGCTTTGAGGCTTTAAGCTATGCCACCAGTATTGCAGCAGGGTTATCCATGGTGGACAAGTTTCAGTGGAGCTTCCAGACTAAGTCGGCTGGGAAGAAGGACCAGGCCATCCACTTCTGAAAAAACTGGCCACTGAAAACTTTATGAATAGCAAGGAAACACTGCCTGATACAGTGCTAGAAGATGAGTCACTCAGGTTGGAAGGCACTCAAAATGCAATTGGGGAAGTGCTGCCTCATCAAAGTAGAGTTGACCTTAATGACATGGATGGAGTAAAGCTTTCAGGACGTTTGTTTTCTGATGGGGCATGACTCAAAATAGGAAGAAATAGGTACAAACATTCATGAATAACTGGAACATGGAATGTATGAAGTATGAATCTAGGACAACTGGAAGTTGCCAAAAAATGAAATGGAACACCAAAAGATTGATTTCCTATGCATTGATAAGCTGAAATGGACTGCTACTGGCCATTTTGGATGAGACAATCATGGTCCACTACACTGGGAATGACAAATTGAAGAGGAATGGCGCCTCATTCATTGTCCAGAAAAACAATTCAAGATCTATCCTGAAGTGCAATGCTGTCAGTCATAGGATAATATCTGTAGTGTAATGAATTACATGGTATGGGTTTTCTAGTCATAGTCTTTATAACTCCCACTTTGCCATGAGCAACTGAATAGCTGTTTGTTAAAGTCATACACCTGGGGCAGCACAAAGTAATCTTCTGGGAAAGTTCACTCTCTCTTTCAGGTGTGTAGAACTCTGATGTTGGGACTGGTTGGTTTTGCTACTCTGCCAAGCTCAAAATGAGCCCTACTACAGGCAGAAGGAATCTCTCCCCATGGGTGAGAGGGACTGCTGGCTAAGAGAAACTGCTAGCAGAGAGGGACTGCTGGCTGAGAGAGACTGAGCACAGTCCTGAACTTGAATCATAGCCTGTTACATTCCTAATAAACCCCATAATCCGTGGGTTCCATTTGGCCACTACAGCAAACTGTCAAACGCAGCAGAGAGGTGGTGGATGCCATGAGAGGGACAGTTGATGTCAAGGTTGGTAAGAGGGCTGGAGGCTGACAGCATGTCTGGCCTCATGGGAACAGGCCTTGGGCTGCTGATGTGATTCTGTCCTCCTCTTGTGATGTTAGAGGAGGTCAAAAAATGCCACCTCCTTGTCCCTTTAGCAATATCCATATCCCTACAAAGAAGACCAGTTAATATGACTGTTATTCAAATTTATGCACCAATAACTAAAGCCAAAGATGAAGAAACTGAAGATTTTTATCAATGTAAAAATCTGTATGCATTGGGCAAATCTGCTGCAAAAGACCTCTTTCAAGTGATGAAGAGCAAAGATGTCTCCTTGAAGACTAAGGTGCACCTAATCCAAGCCATGGTATTTTTCAATCACCTCATATGCATGTGAGAGCTGGATAATGAATTAGGAAGACCGAAGATGAGTTGATGTTTTTGAGTCGTGGTGTTGGGAAAAATGCTGAAAGTACCATGGACTGCTAAAAGAACTAACAAGTCTGTCCTGTAAGAAGTGCAGCCAGAATGCTCCTCAGAAGCAAGAATGGCCAGACTTCAACTCACCTACTTTGTTTGGCCATGTTGTTAGAAGGAATCATTCTCTAGAGAAGGATATCATACTTGGTAAAGTGGAGGGTCAACAAAAGAAGGGAAGGCCCTCAACAAGATGCATTGACACAGTGACTGCAATGATGGACTCAGGTATGGCAGGGATCATGAGCCTGGCACAGAACTGGGCAGTGTTTCATTCTGTTATACATAAGATCACTATGAGTCAGAGAAGACTCGATGGCTCCTAACAACAACAACATGCAGTCTGAAATCGATCAAATGTGCAATCAAGATGTATTGATTATTACAAATGATTGGAATGCAAAAGTTGGAAACAAAGAAGAATCACTGGTAGCTGGAAAATATGGCCTTTGCATTAGATTGCATGATAGAGTTTTGCAAAACCAATGACTTATTCGTTGCAAAAACTTTTTTCAACAACATAAAGACAGCTATATACATGGACCTTGCCAGACAGAATACACAGAAATCAAATTGACTGTAATTTGTAGAAAGAGGCAATGGAGAAGCTCAGTGTCATTACTCAAAAGAAGGCCAGGAGCTGACTGTGGAACAGACCATCTATTGCTCAGAAGCCAGTTCAATTTGAAGGTGAAGAAAATTAAAACAAGTCCACGAGAGCCAAAATGACCTTGATTACATGCCACCTGAATTTAGAGACCATCTAAAGAATAGATTTGAGGCATTGAACACCAATAACCGAAGACGAGATGAGTTGAGGGATGACATCAAGAATATCACATGTGAAGAAAGCAATAAGTCACTAAAAAGACAGGAAAGGAGGGAAAGACCAAAACAGATGTCAGAAGAGACTCTGAACCTTGCTCTTGAACAAAGACTAGCTAAAGCCAATGGGAAAAAAATGATGAAATAAAAAGGCTGAACAGAAGATTTCAAAGGGCAACTCAAGAAGACAGTATAAATTAGAATGAAATGTGCAAAGATCTGAAGTTAGAAAATCAAAAGGAAAGGATACAGTCAACATTTCTCAAGCTGAAAGAACTGAAGAAAAAATTCAAGCCTCAAGTTGCAAGATTGAAAGATTTTATGGGCAAATTACTGAATGGGGCTGAGTACTCTAGGGGCTGAATGATGCTGGAAGCATCAAAAGAAGATGGAAGGAATACACAGAGTCACTGCACCAAAAAGCATTGGTCAATGTTCAGCTATTTCAGCAGGTAGCATATGAACAGGAACCAATGGTATTGAAGGAAGTCCAAGCTGCACTGAGGTAATTGGCAAAAAACAAGTTTCAAGGAATTTACAGAATATCTATTGAGATGTTTCAACAAATGGACACTGTTCTGGAGTTACTTACTTGTTTATGCCAAGAAACTTGGAAGACAGCTACTTGGCCAAATGACTGGAAGAGATCCATATTTGTGCCCATTCCAAAGAAAGGTATGTGGAAATTATCAAACAGTATCATTAATAGCACATGCAAGTAAAATTTTGCTGAAGATAATTCAAAAATTGTTGCAGCAGTATATTAACAGGGATCTTCTAGAAATTCATGTTGAATTTGGAAGAGGATGTAGAACTAGAGATATCATTGCTGAAGCCAGATGGATCTTGGGTGAAAACAAAGAGTTCCAGAAAGGTATTTGCCTTTGTTTTATTGATGATACAAAGGGATTCAACTGTATGGATCATAAAAAATTATGGATAACATTGCAAAAAATGGGAATTCCAGAACACTTAATTGTGCTCATGGAGGAACCCATACATAGACCAAGAGACTGTCATTCAAACAGAACAAGAGGATAAGCCATACTTTAAAATCAGGAAGGGTGTGAATCAGGGTTGTATACTTTAACCATACTTATTCAATCTGTATGCTGAGCAAATAGTCTGGAAAGCTGGACTATATGAAGAGGAAGGCAGCACCAAGATTAGAGGAAATTTATTTATTAACAACCCGCAACACTGCAGATGACACAACTTTTCTTGCTGCAAGTGAAGATGACTTGAAGCATTTAATGATGAAGATCAAAGACAGGAGTCTTCAGTATGAATTATGCCTCAGCATAAAGATAACAAAAATCCTCACAACTGAGCAAATTAGCAACATCACAATAAATGGAGAAAAGAGTAAAGTTGTCAAGGATTTCATTTCAGTTGAATCTACACTCAACACCAATGGAAGCAGCAGTCAAGAAATCAGGCGTCATATTTGTTCTGGTTACCTAGTGCCGCTCTGACAGGAATATACCACAAATGGGATGGCTGAGCAAACAGAGTTTATTCTCTTACAGTTTGGAGGCTTTAAGTCTGAGTTCAAAGTGCCAGGCTCTAGGGGCTATGTAAAAGCACCTCAAATTTGGGCTTCAGCTCTGCCTCCTGCTGGCCCACCAAAGCTAGAGGCCTCTCTTCACTCAGGCAGCTACTGGCTGCTGAGGCTGACAAGCCGGAGGTCAACAGATAAAATGTCATAGTCCTGATGTTACCAAACCACACGGCAGTTCATTGATTCAAGTCCACTGAAAGTCCCAGGATTGGCAGAGCATGGCAGGCTACTGAACAACAACATGACTACATGCAGGGTTCAAGCATGCCATAAGTTAGAGACCATTCCCCAAGGTTTCTCCTTATATACAGGAAGCAGACCACATCCCTAAGGCAGCTTCTCAGCTGCTCACAGTAGATTCTACCATGAAGCTGATTACCATTCTCATCATGCGGAATACTACATCCAGCTGCCCAGCCAAGTTGACACACAAATTTAACTACCACAATATTGCATGGGGAAAAAGTGCTCCAAAAGACCTCTCTAGGGTGTTAAGGAGCAATGATGTCACTTTGAAGGCTAAAATGTGCCTAACCCAAACTATGGTATTTTCAATTGCCTCTATGTATGTGAAAGCTGGACAATGATTAAGGAAGACCAAAAAACAGTTGATGCCTTTACATTGTAATGTTGGCATAGAATACTCAAAATACCATGGACTGCCAGAAAAATTAACAAATCTGTCCTGGAAGAAGTGCAGACAGAATGCTCCTTAGAAGCAAGAATGGCCAGACTTCATCTCAGCTACTTTGGTCATATTGTTAGAAGGGACACATCCCTGGAGAAGGATATCATGCTTGGTAAAGTAGGGTATATTGACAGAGAACTTCCAGAGGTTCCAGAAGTTCAAGCTGGATTCAGAAGAGGACATGGAACAAGGGATAGCATAGCTGTTGTCAGATGGATCTTGGCTCAAGGCAAAGAATACCAGAAAGATGTTTACTTGTGTTTTATTGACTATGCAAAGGCATTTGATTGTGTGGATCATGACAAATTATGGATAACATTGAGAAGAATGGGTATTCCCGTGCACTTGATTGTACTCATGAGGAATCTGTACCTTGACCAGGAGGCTGTCGTTCGAACAGAACAAGGGGACACTACATGGTTTAAAATCAAGAAGGGAGTGCATCAGGGTTGCATTCTTTCTCCACACTTATTCAATCTATATGCTGAGCAAATAATCCGAGAAGCTGGACTATATGAAGAAAAATGTGGTATCAGGATTGGAGGAAGAATCATTAACAACCTGAGATATGCAGACGATACAACTTTGCTTGCTGAAAGTGAGGATGACTTAAGGCACCTACTGATGAAGGTTGAAGAATACAGTCTGCAGTATGGATTACGTCTCAATATAAAGAAAACAAAAATCCTCACAAGTGGACCAATGAGCAGCATCACAATAAATGGAGAGAAGATTGAGGTTGTCAAAGAGTTCACGTTGCTTGGTTCTACAATCGATGACAACAGAAGCAGCAGTCAGGACATTAGATGACGTGTAGCATTGGGAAAGTCACTGTATCAAGTGCTGAGGAGCAAGGATATCTCCTTGAGGACTAAGGTGCGCCTGACACAAGCCATGATATTTCCAATCGCCTCATATGCATGTGAGAGCTGAACAATGAATAAGGAAGACCGACGAAGAGTTGATGCTTTTGAGTTATGGTGCTGCCGGAAAATGCTGAAAGTACCATGGACTGCTAAAAGAACTAACAGATCTGTCCTGGAGGAAGTGCAGCCAGAATGTTCCTTGGAAGCAAGAATGGCCAGACTTCGTCTCACCTATTTTGGTCATGTTGTCAGAAGGGACCATTCCATGGAGAAGGATGTCATGCTTGGTAGGGTGGAGGGTTGACGAAAGAGGGGGAGGCCTTCAACGAGATGGATTGACATGGTGGCTGCAATGATGGGCTCAAGTATAGCAGGGATTGTGGGGCTGGCGCGGGATCGGGCAGTGTTTCGTTCTGCTGTGCATGGGGTTGCTATGAGTCGGAAACAACTCGACGACACTTAACAACAACAACAAAGTAGGGTCAACGAAAAAGGGGAAGACCCTCAACTAGATGGATTGACACAGTGGCTACAAGGACGGGCTCAAGCATAGCAGAGATTGTGAGGATGGTGCAGGACTGGGCAGTGTTTGTTTCTGTTATACACAGGGTCGCTATAAATTGGAGCTGACTCAACAGCACCTAATACCCACCACCACCAAACTACCATTGTTAGTAGTAATAGTTATTTGTAATCATTGTTAAGAATGATAATAGCTACACCTATTATTTGTGATGTGAAAGGACTATATATATATATAGTATTTAATTTGATCCCTTGACAATCATAATAGGATGTTTATATTGTGCTCCTTTTACAAATGTGGAAATCGTGGCGGTTAAGTTTGTGTGCCCACTTGGCTGGGCCTGGTTGAGTAGCTGGGCAGCTGGATGTAGTATTCCTCATGATGAGACTGATAATCAACTTGATGGTGGAATCTACTGTGAGCAGCGGAGTAGCTGCCTTTGGGTGTGTGGTCTGCTTCCCGTATAGAAAAAAGAGCTTTGGGAATGGTCTCTAGCTTATGACACGTTTGAACACTGCATGTAGCCATGTTGTTGTTCAGCAGTCTGCCATGCTCTGCCAACCTTGGGACTTTCAGTGGACTTAAATTAATGGCCTGCCATGGTTTGGTAACATCAGCACTATGCCTTTTTACCTGTCAACCTTGGGCTTCTCAGCCTCAGCAGCCAGCAGCTGTCTGAAGAAAGAAAAGCCTCTAGCTCCAGTGCGCCAAGAGCAGGAGGCAGAGCTGAACCCCAAGGCTGAGGGCTTTCACCCAGCCCCTAGAGCCTGGCACTTTGAACTTGGACTTAAAGCCTCCAAACTGTAAGAGAGTAAATTCCTGTTTCTTCAAGCCCTCCCATTTGTGGTATATTCTTGTCAGAGCAGCACTAGGTAACCAGAATAGAAATGAAGGCTCAAAATTAGAAATCTGCCCAAGGGCCAAAACTTCAAACTGTTGACATTAGGAGTCATACTGTCTGTGAATGACTTCACTATGTTTTGGGTCTCTCACCAACATTTAGTCAATAAACATTTGCCAAGTATTTACTCCGGGAAAGGTACGGTGGTAGAAGTTGGGATTAAGTAAAATACAGTTCTTCCTGGTCTAGTGGAAAATACCAAGTGGGAAGCTGCATAATTAAGTTATAAATATTATATGTAATACAGGGCTCCATAAATCTTTTGAAAACCAATTATCTACTATGTGAACTAAAAAAAAAAAAAAAAAAAAAATTAAGAATGGAACATATGCTTGAACATATTTTGAATTTTTTCTGATGAATAAACATCATTTTTTTAAATCTTCATAGGAGAAATAAGCTAGTATAATTTTCTTCTTTTTGTTAAAAGACTGTCTCTCTCTCATTTAAGAGAAAACCAAAAGAAACTATAGCAAAATGAAGTTCTTTTTAGAAAGTTATTTCACATTAAACCAATGATAGATACTAAAATGTTTTTCACCTGTTAACTATAATTAATCTGTAATACACAGCAATCATATTTAATGCCTAAAACAATCTGGCAAAAAATGTTCCACTAAAAGTATAATTTCATAACACATATCACAGCTAAGTGCTGACCTCCAGTGGTCATTTTGAGACCAACTATAACATTAAGGTTTCTGAATTACTTTTCCATTATACCCACTTCTCACTTATCAACATAGTTAAATTCCAAAGATGAAGTCATTATGTTAAATCAGTGTTATGCAACATTTGGGGACCATGTCCTGTCTTTGGGGCCAGTGTCCCCTTGTCTCTCCTCACCCAGTCACTCACTGCACATTGGATGTCCCTGGCACACCTTGGGATATGAGTTTAACCCCTTCCCTATCACCACAGAACCCACAGGGGCTAGGAGTAATGGTGGTGGGGGGGGTCAGGTGTTGCATAACTCTCACTGCCTTCCCTGGGTAGGGACCCCACTCATCCTCCATCCACCCTGGCCCTGCAGCCCATTTGGCCCCTTTCTCTTCTCACTGCTTATTCCTGCCTAACACCACAGACCTTCCAGGCACCTTTAGGCCCTCACTCAACCTCCCCCTGTGTGCCATGACCTCACATCATCTTGCCATTGCCCTGCATCTTCTGTGGCCAGATCAAGACATCACAGAGGAATGGGAGCAGGTGTCCCATGACCTTCACCATCCTTCATGTAGCCTGGTCATCACCAGGGCCTACAGTATACCATTTGTGGTGGCCTGCAGAGGGCACCCCAGCCTGGTTGTGGCCCCATGTGGATCCTGGACCATTAGAGGTACCACCTGTTAATTTTTTCAAAGTTGTTCGAAGTGCAAAATGTTGGATAAGGAGATAGTCAATAAGCAAGGAGTAGGTGTACTGAGGGAGTTCTGGTAGCATAGTGCTTAAGGCACTTGACTGCTAACCAGAAGGCTGGCAGTTCAAACCCACCAGCCACTCCTTGGAAGGAAGATGGGGCAATCTACTTCTGTAGTGATACTGCCTCAGAAACCCAAGGAGGAGTAGCTATGAGTCAGGTCTGACTCGACGGCACATAACAACAACAACAACAGGTATACTGAACTTTTTCACTATTATTAATGACAAACTTTTTGTTGATAAAAGTCAATCTATATTTTTCCAGTAAGTTTTAAAATACAAGCATACCTTGTTTTATTGCATTTCACTTTGTTGCAAAATAGAACATACAGTGTATTTTTTCAAATTGAAAGTTTGTGGCAACCCTACATCAAGCAAATCTACAGGTGCCATTTTTCCATCAGCATGTGTCACATTTTGGTAATTCTCCCAAATTTTTAACATTTTCATAATACTATTGCAATAGACTATAGTATAGTATAAATATAACATTTATATGCACTGGGAAACCAAAAAATTTGTGTGACCTGCTTTATTGTGGTATTGGCTTTATTGCAGCAGTCTGGAATCAAACTTGCAGTATCTGCAAGGTATGCTTGTACTTAAAACAGTGCTTTTTAGTTTAAAATATTACTACACAGTGAAAAATCTTGGTATCTGTGATAGATGGAGCTGTGTGTCAACTTAGCTGGACCACAATTCTGTGTGGTTTAAGCAGCTGTGAAGTGGTTATTTCCATGATAGGATCAGATGTATATGTTTTGAGCAGCCAATCTGTTGAAAGGGAGTTTCCCAGGGGTGTGGCCTTCTTATGGACATCCTGGAAAAAGAGACACTCTTCTGTGGATCATGATTCTTTTGTGCTGCCTACAACTGTCCATGAGCGAACAATCCACCATTCGGCCTGGAGATCTTGGATTCGTCATTCGTTGGAGTCAACAGCCAGTATACTACCTGCCAACTTTGAGCTCCTCAGCCCCTGCAGCTGCAAGAGTCGGGAAAAGCCTCCAGTTTGACGTTTGATCCAAGAACTTTGGACTTGCCAGCTTCTGTAAGTGTGTGAGCCATTTTCCTAAGATAAATTTCTCTTTCTCTATATATATAAGCTTTACTGATTTTATTTCTCTAGAGAACCCAGTGTAACACAGTATCAGTTCCAGGATAAAATCTCAGCTTTTTCTTGCTAGATGACTTTGGGTAAGTTACCAAACTTCTCCATACCTCAGTTTTCAAAGCTACATAAATGGCATATTGCAGGATTAGATAAAGATTAGTCATTGCTATTGTTAATTTAGCACTAATCTGTAACAATATCTCCTTCTATGGAAGATTCTTAGTACTCATTCTCCCTAAGACTTTCAGAAATAACAGCACATTTCAAGCAACCCACACAAGTCAAACATCAAAACCACAGCCAATGTAGAACATATTTTGCTTTGCTTTTTAATAAAAATTGATTTCTAAAATTTCATTGGTTTTATCTGGAAAGGGATAGCTTTGTGTACTATTCATTGTCTTGCATTCACTGAATAAAGCCATCTTAAGAAGAAATGCAATTATCTCTATAAAAACTCCATTATTATATACTTTCAAGAAAGCTCTACAGGATTTTACAGGAAAAATAACTTAGAAACTGTAATTCAAATTTCCCTCTCACACAATTCTGAATCTTTCAATAAATCAGAAATGACAAGACTGCAAAGTTGCCAGGATAATCTCCAAACTCCTAAACTGGTATCATCAGAAAATACTGTAGCTCTATATACAACTTTCATAGTTGCCTTACATATTCAATAAAAAGTTAATTTGTTACAGCTTTCCATTATTTTAGAGCAATTCCAGATAAGGCCTAACAGGACTCAGTATCTTCCAGAATGCATCTTCCAAGGGTAACATTCCTAGAGAACTGATACTGGCATTGGATCAGCTGAAAAAACATAGTTTGCAACTTAACTTTACAACCAAAGAAGCACTTCTATCTTCATGGTTACTTCCTGTTGTTGTTAGTGCCATCGAGTCGTCTCCGACTCACAGCGACCTGATATACAACAGAACGAAACACTGCCCAGTCCTGCACCATCCTCACAATCCTTGCTATATCTGATATATATACTTCCTAGATAAACTCATTTGAATTATTTTCCAGTTCCAATTAGTCAATACATCCCAATTCTTTTCTTGAGGATATTGTTTTATTTTTAGCTATTTTACTGTCATCTTACTTTTTACATTTTTTTAAAAATTACATTAACAGCTACAGAAAAATGCAATATCAAAGTAATCTGAATTAAGAATTAAGATTTCTGGAAGCTAAGAAACACTGGGAATACAAACAAGTAAATATATTCATTTGTCTGCTAAATCAGTGTTTATTTGTGATACATATTTCATGCTAATCATACTTGAATAATGAGAGAAATTCCTAATTTAACAATAGTTGACATTCTTCAAATAATTATTGTTCTTGCTCTTTACCTCCCTGGTTGACTGATCATATTGCTAATCAATGTGAAATGATATTGACTTCTCATGTCAATTGGAGGAATTTGCTACATATGATTAATTAGCTTTACAAGGGTATTACTAGCTAATTTACAAGAAATTGTGAGGAGTGTGTAGTGTCCTGAATTGATCAGAGTAAAAGAAAATTAATTGTTAAAGAATCATTTCTTAATTCACTTATAATTATTTGCACCACTGTCCAATGCTCTGCCCTATATAATTACACATTTTTAATTGTACATTAGAGCAAAACTAATTTATTTAACTATCCCTATTTATAATTAAGTAACTCTAAGGCCTATATCCAAAATTTTAAATTTGAGTACTGTTCTAAATTCCCATCTTTGAAAATTGTGATTCTTCCAAATTTTAGCTCATCAAGATCCTGCAATTAATATATTAATCCTTAGATCTTACCATGGCTTTAGCCAATTAGAAATTCAGCCAATTTAGAAATTTCTCAACTGAATGAAGATGTATCATATTATTTTCCCAAAAAATACTCTCTAGTTAATCTGAGTGGTATAGTGTCTAAGGCATTTGACTGCTAACCAGAAAGCTGGCAGTTCAAACCCACCAGCCACTCCTTGGAAGGAAGACTGGGCAATCTATTTCTGTAGTGATGCTGCCTTGGAAACCCAAGGGGGCGTCACTATGAGTTGGATCTGACTCGTTGGCAGTGAATTTGGTTTTCTTGGTTTGCCACTTCTAAATCACTTTTACTAACCTTTGCATATAATTTGCATAACTGCCACAGGTCCATCATTTATGCAAATCCCTATATTTTTCCAAATGGAAAAGAATTGGAGAGAAATGGAGAAAGTCATCTCAGCTTTACCCTCTTGTCTGAATGGAGCAATGATCTAGTATATACAAATTTTATATTTCACTTCAAACCAAAGCGTATCAGATGTTTGGGTTTTTTTTTTTTTTTTTGGTTTTTTGTTGTTGTTTTTTTTTCCAATTACAGACATCATCTCTACAACCAAGATGTAAATTTTATTTTCAAAGTTCAAACAAGCCAGAAAAAAAAAAAAAGAGAAGAAGAAGAACAAATTCCATAAGGAAAAAGAATGAAAAATGAAAATGGAAAAGAAAAGGAAGAATGAGTTTCAACTACTGTACCTAGTAGCAGGTAAACGAAATAGTCCAAGTCCTTGACTTTAAAGAATTTATTAAGCACAAACACACACTCATGGATACACACATGGATGTATGCAGGTACAAATTCCACCACTTTGGTTTACATTTACTCTTCTTTCCATCAAGTATCTATGCTCCACTCATCACCCCTCATTAAGGGAACATTTATCTTGATTCTTCATGGGAAGGGCCAAGCCTTTCCTACTCTCAACCGTAGTATCTTGGGGACAGTTCAGGTAGAATATGTAACTCAGACCTAACCATTCCCCTAGCCTCAGTGACTCATTCAAGTTGAGTCAATCAGACCAATCAGAGACAATCCCAGGCATTTTGTGTGAATGACTTGAAAGAGGCCATAATTCTTTCCTACTATGCTTGAAGACAAGAGGATTAGATTGTTAAGGCTGAAGCCATGGCAGTCATTTTGCTTCCATGAGGGAAAGAAGGAAGCCACCAGAGGACACCATGAAGACCTTAAATGAGAGATGAAAGAAAACCACAACCAGAGAACACAGTGGTGGATTATCCAATAAGCAAGGTAAGCACAGACTTACTTGTGCTTATTTACTCACCTATAGCAAACAATTTCACATGAGTTCCACCACATCTTTTCTGTGATGAAAAACATGGAAACTTTTCACTATAGGATTAGTAAGTAAACACAAGTAAGCCCATGCTTACCTTGCTTACTGGGTACTCTGTCCTTGTGAGGGACTGAAAATTTGAAAAGAAGCTTTGATTTCTGTAGAATGGTGCTATAGCATTGGGAGAGAGACATATGCCAACCATATCTAGAAGCAGAATCTTTGATGTGGTGAAAAAATGTGAAATTGTTCACTTCAGACTAGTAAGTAAGCACAAGTAAGTTTGTGCTTACCTTGCTTATTGAGTAATCTAACAGAAGGATAGCTTGAGAAGTCTGGACTTAGCCATTCCTAAAGCTAAGATCTGCTTCTGGACCTCTTAAATTATGTGAACCAATGAATGTTCTTTTTTTAAAGCTATATGGAGTTAGAAAGAGTCTTAATTGATAAATCGAGACTCTGATATCCTAAAGATGATATAAAAAATACACAAGATAGGCTTCAACATAATAATGCAGTGCTCAACTTACGATGTATTCAAGTTACAACCAACCACACTTACAACCATCTGGTTTTTTGGAGTTGTTTTTATACATCTTATCGTCAGCAATACACACTACATATAATGTTGCAGTGCATAATTTGCTGATGTTATCAATCTCAGATGTTCACTCACAGATGTTCAAAGATTGAATTTATAAAGATGCTGATAATAAAAGGTAATAATTATGAAAGTTTTTTTTTTTTAAGGTACTCAACTTATGTCAAAACTGACTTATAATGGAGTCATCAGAATAGAACCCTGTCCTTAGTCAGGGATTACCTGCACATAGAAGTTCAACTGCTCACCTTCCCTTAACAGTACATACCACATGTGTTTTTCTTCATATTTCTGATGCATCTCTCATGGGGTTTTAGTAATGCACTATTTTAATATCATGGTAAAAAAAAATTTAGTCAATATAAATCTGATGTATCACATAATAATGCTGTTCATATGCATCATTACATATATGTTTTTAAATCCATATAACAATCCCATGAAATAGATACATTTCATAGGTTAAGAATAAAAATTTAGAAAGGAAGACTGGGCAATCTACTTCCATAAAGATTTACTGCCTCAGAAGCCCAATAAGGGTTGTTGTGAGTCAAAATTGACTCTATGGCAGTGGGTTTTTCTTTGGGTAACTTGGCTCCAAGACCTCATAGCTAGTAAGTGGTGGGGCCAGGTATTCTTTCCATTGTTATCTTTCACAATTCTTTTCAGCACTCCACAAATACTCCTTATCTTGAAAAGCATAATTGCCTATGAATGCAAACAGACATAAGCATTAAGGTCCATTAAACTGAGGAATGTAAAACTTTAAAAGAGTAAGTTCTTACCTAAATCAGTATCTCGAATTCCCATATACAATTCAAGCAGGTCATCAACCTTTTTAATTGCCATTGTTTCAGATTCAGATGGCTTTATAAAAAGAGAGAGAAAGAAAATATTATCTTCTTATAATAATTTTTTTTTAATACCACAATATACACAGGGGCAAACATGATGCAGAATCAATCCATGGTTGTATACTTCAGGTAATATTAATGGAGACATACCTAGAATCTGCTCTGTAATTCAGTATAAATCAGTACAGTTAATAATTATTTAGCATCAGCATTAAGTGTTATGGATTCAATCATGAAAAGTCAGCAGACACCATCCCAAGTAGCTAATAATATACTTGAAGAAGAAGAGACAGACATGGATGTAAATAATTATGTAATAGTAATAAGATGAATCTTAAATATATATAAAAAGTATACAGGCATCACATGTATGAAAGCAAATATAAATCTCTAAAAATCAAAAGGGTTTCAGAAAGATAATGATGTAAAAAAAGGCATTTTCAAAGATGAGCAGTTGTCCAATAAGCAACTGAGGGTACTTCAGGCAGAAAGCAGTAAGTCTCAGCTATGTTGCAGAGCCTGAAAAAAAGATTATCACATGCTGCAGGGATTGCAAGAAGTCCTGTGTGACTAGAAGACCAAGTATCAGACAAGACTAAATAATGAGGGGTCTTACATACCATAAGGAGCTCTGATGAAGCAGTGTTTAAAGCATTCAGCTGCCAACCAAAAGCTCAGCAGTTTAAACCCACCAGCCTCTCCACAGGAGAAAGATGAGACAGCCTGCCTCCATAAAGATTTATAGCCTTGGAAATCCTATGGGGCAGTTCTACTCTGTCCTATAGGGTCACTAGGAAGAAAGAAGGGACAGTCCACTTTAAAAAAATTAGCCACTGAAATCCTCATGAATACCCATGAAACAATGTCTAATAGAGGGCCAGAAGAAGAACCCCTCAGGTTGGAAGACACTCAAAATACAACTGGGGAGACTTCTGGTAAGATGGAGGAATAGGCAGACAAGTGACACAAACCCTCTTCAACAAAGAAAAGAAAAACCATTTGACAGACTTAGAGACGATAATCCTGGAACCTTGAGCTTTGAGAAAGAACTATGCAAAATAAGTGGATTAGGCACCAACTAGTGGAAAAACCTGAGCGAAAAGAGTGAATACAGAGATGGTCGGAGCTGTGGACTATCAGCTACTCTGATGGGACCAACAGCCTGAATATTTCCAGGTGGTGCTGGGACTTGAGAATTGACCTAAAGATCAGCCCTGGTCACCAAGGCTGCAGGAATGACTGCACTGGAGGCCTATGACTAGGAAGAGAAACAGCAAGGAGGGAGACAACCTGACCTGTGGACTTGCCGCTGTCCAGAGGGCCCAGCCATTTTGATTGTTTACATGTGGCAGCCATTTTGGATATTTAAAGTGACCGAGGGTGCAGCCATTTTGAATGTTTACAAGTGGTGACCATTTTGGATATTTAAAGTGATAGCATTTTCATTCAGATTCCAGGGACCTAAAAATAGGCTGTTTTCCAAGCTTGGCAGGGACATACAAGAGGCTGACAACAGGAAATGAGACAAGTGGTGAGTGTATAAGTGATGTCAACAAGCAAATGAAGGAGCACAGTACCCTGCTTGCATAGATAACATACAAACAAAACAAAGAAAATGAAAATCATGGGAAAGTCACTCCAACATACAATCACCAATTAAATATAAACACAAAAATGTCACAATGCCTTCGAGACAACAGAGCAGCACAGTCTGCATGAAGAAGCAAGATAAAGCAGGAGAAACAAGGGACCAGGATACAGACCCAAAACACATCCCTGAGGAAGACGCAGCACTGGAACTCCTTGATGAGGAACTCAAAAGAATTATATTTAGGTATCTTCAACAAATTGAGAGACAGATCAAGGAAAATGCAGAGAAAACGCTAAAACAATGCTAAAAAGGCAGGAGGCCACATGTTCTGACCTCTCTAACCTCACAAGAGAAAGACAGAATCACCATCAGTTGCCCAAGGCCTATTACTGCAAGGCCAGACATGCTCCCTCCCTCTAGCCCTCTCACCAACCATTCCTCCCAAAGCACCCACCACCTCTCTCCTGGGTTCAATAATTCACTGCAGTGGCCACACCGAACTCATGATTGTGAGGTGTATTAGGGAAGCACCAGGCTACAATTCAAGTTCAGGAAAAGCGCTCAGTCTCTCTCCCAGCACGCTGTCTCTCTGCCAACAGTCTCTCACAGACTCTCTACCAGCAGTGTGTATCCCTTGGTGTCTCTCTCAGCAATGTGTGTCTCTTGCATCTCTTTCCCAGCAGCACATGTCTCTCAGGAGCATGTCCTTCCTCAGCCAGCAGTCAAAGAGAGTTCTGCCTCTAGGAGGCCTCCTTTTGAGCCCAGCAGAGTGGCCAGACCAACCAATCATAACATCAGAATTCTAAACACCTGAGAGAGAGCGGGAACCTCCCAGAACATTGTTTTGTGCCACTCCCAACAGAAATACCCCCGGTGGACAACTTTAGCAATCAGGAGCTCCTCAGTTGCTCATGGCAAATTCTACCTCGGAGTTTACAAAGACTTATGGGTAGAAAAGCCACACTAAGTAATTTACCACACCACAAACAATTTTGAAAGACAATACAAGAACAAAATAACAAAATATATAAAAAATTAGAAATGATACAAAATCTACACACAGAAATCCAGAAGATTAATACTAAATTGTCAGAAATAAATAAGACTTTGAATGAGCAAAGGAGCAGAATTGAATCAATGGAAGACAGAATTAGGGAGATTGAAGGCAAATACCTGAACACTTCTTTGGAAAGGGATAAATCAGGAAAAAAGATCAAAACAAATGAAGAAAGCCTAAGGTTCATGTGGGATACCATCAAAAGGAATAACCTACATGTAATCAGAATTCAAGAACAGGAAGAGACAAATAAAACCACAGAGAAAATTCTTGAAGATTTGTTGGAAGAGAATTTTCCTAGTATGATGAAAGATGAGAATATATCCATTCCAGAAGTCCAATGAACCCCAAACAGGATAAACCCCAAAAGAAAATCACCCACACATATCATCATCAAACTTACCAAAACCAAAGACAAAGAAAGAATGATGAGAACAGCATAGAAAAAACGGAAAGTTACCTACAAGGGGCAACCAATAAGACTAAGCTTGGATTTCTCAGCAGAAACCATGCAGGCGAGAAGACAATGGGATGGTATATATAAAACACTGAAAGAGAAAAATTTCCAAGCAAGAATTATGTACCCAGCAAAACTGTCCCTCAAATATGATGGTGATATTAAGACATTTCCAGGTAAGCAGAAATTAAGGGAATTTGTTAAAACCAGACCAACCTTACAAGAGATGCTAAAGGGAGCCCTTTGGACAGAGAAGCAACAATAACCAACAACAAATGCTGACCATTAACACACATGATGATATAACCCAGGAACCAACCCAACTATGGAAGTATCCAAAGTAAATAAGCCTACAAGACTGTAAGTAGGGAACCAGAGATACCAATTGACAAATGAGGACAACTACAAACCAAAAAGAAGGAAAAAACTGTGTCATCACAGAACTTCTAGATGATAGGGAAGTCAAGACAACTACAAGATAGTATGGACTGTTCTAAACTTGGGAAGAAAACTATAAATCACAGGGTAATCTCAAAGAAATATGATAAACCTTCACATCAAAAAAAGGACCAGCATAAATATTCAGCAAATACTAAAGCAATAGCAATGAAGGAAGTGATAACATGATTCATAAACAAAACGAGCTCAGCATAGAGCTCAGCATGTTTGTTGTTGTTGTTGTTGTTGTTATGTGCCGTCAAGAAAATTATATGCAACAAAGAAATTGACAACATGAAAAAGCACATAACAAAAATGCAGCAACAAGCTCATATTTGCTAATAATTACATATCTGGCAAAGGATTTATTTCTAAGATTTATTGCAGAAGAGTGGATGACCAAACTATGGTACATATACATAATGGAATGCTATGTAGCCCTAAGGGAGCTCTGGTAGCATAGTGGCTAAGACACTTGCCTGCTAACCAGACGGCTGGCGGTTCAAACCCACCAGCTACTCCTCGGAAGGAAGGTTGGACAATCCTACTTCCATAGTGATACTGCCTCGGAAACCCAGAGAGGGGTCGCTATGAGTCGGGTTTGACTTGACGGCACATAACAACAAACAACAACAATGTAGCACTAAAGAATAATGTAGAGTCTGCAAAACACCTCATAATATGGATGAACCTGGAGGACATTATGTTGAGTGAAATAATCAACCACAGAAGGATAAATATAGTATTAGTTCATTGTTGTGGAGGGTCAAGGAAAGGTTTATATATGGAGGGAAACTTTCTTTGTTGGTTGCCAGGGGTAGGAGGGGAGGGGATGTGAGGAAACACTGCAAAAAAAAAGAAAAATGCATTGACTCATGTCACTTTAGTTTTGTGTATTTCACTGTACATACATTATATTTCAATAAAATGCATTTAAAAAAAAAAAAATACAACTGGGAAGTAGCTGCAAGAACCAGCTCAAGCATGGCAATGATTGTGAGGATGGTGCAGAACCGGGCAGTGTTTTCGTTCTGTTGTACACAGGATCATTATGAGTCAAAACCAATGTGACAGTACCTAACAGCAACAATAGGTCACCATGAATCAGAATTCACTCAATAGCAGTGGGTCTGTTCTGGTTTGGATATGCCATGAGAAGGGTTTTAGTCTTTATTATGCAGGCCAAAATGTCCAAATTCTTTTATGGTTACCCCAATAGTAAAACATTTCTGAACACATACCATTATATACTTTTTAATTTTATTTTATTGTATTTTATAGTAGTTCATGATATATATTTTCATCACCTGCCTCGCATTCTTTTGAAAATGAATAGTGTCTAAATAAATTTACACACACACACACATATATATACACATATATTCCCATATTGATATGTTGTTGTTGTTAGGTACCATCAAGATGATTCCAACTCATAGCATCCCCATATGTCAGAACAATTCTGCCCCATAGGGTTTTCTAGGCTGTGATCTTTACAGGAGCAGACTGTCAGGTCTTTCTCTCATGGAGCCACTGGTGGGTTTGAATAGCCAACTTTCCAGCTAGCAGCCCAGTGCTTAACCATTAAGCACACAAATACAGAAATTTTTAAATAATAAAATAATAATGAAATATTATTTTTAAATCAACTTATATTTTATGTATTAAAAAAAAAAAAAAAACTCACTGCTATCAAGTCAGTCTCAACTCATAGAGACCCGTCCTCAGGTTTCTGAGGCAGTATCTCTACAGAAGTAGATTGCCCAGTCTTCCTTCCAAGGAGTGGCTGGTGGGTTTGAACCACCAGCCTTCTGGTTAGTAGTCAAATGCCTTAGGCACTAAGCCACCAGAGCTCCATATTTTATGTACATGTGGCACCAAAACATCTTTGCTTTTCCTAAAAATATTATTTAAAATAATTTTAGTGAAAAACATGATTAAATGTTTTATTATTCTATGTTCAGTTTATATTGATAGTTGGTTTTAAATGTTTTCATAGTTGAAAAAGAAATTGCCCAAAGATGCTAAATACACAACTGCAGGCACAAATAGTAGTGCCTAAGGCATGTGACTGCAACCCAAAGGCTGGCAGTTCAAACTCACCAGCCACTCCTCAAAAGGAAGGTTGGGCAATCTACTGCCATAGTGATGTGGCCTCAGAAATCCAAGGAGGGGTCGCTATAAGTCGGAGTGTGGTGGTTATGTTTTTGTGTCAACTTGGCTAGGCCTGGTTGAGTGGCTGGGCAGCTGGATGTAGTATTCCCCATGATGAGACTGGTAATCAAATCAATGGTGGAATCTACTATGAGCAGCTGAGTAGCTGCCTTTGGGTATGTGGTCTGCTTCCTGTATATAAATAGAAGCTTTGAGAAAGGTCTCTAGCATATGGCAGGCTTGGACCCTGCATGTAGCTGTGTCATTGCTCAGCAGCCTGCTATGCTCTGCCAACCCTGGGACTTACAATGGACTTAAGTTAACGGCCTGCTGTGTAGTTTGGTAATATCGGGACTGTGCCTTTTTTACTTGTCAACTTTGGGGCTTCTCAGCCTCAGCAGCCAGCAGCTGTCTGAGTGAAGAAAAGCCTCTAGCTTCTGTGGACGGGGAGCAGGAGGCAGAGCTGGACCCTAAGGTTGAGGGGCTTTCACCCAGCCCCTAGAGCCTGGCACTTTGAACTTGGACTTAAAGGCTACAAATTGTATGAATAAACTCCTGCTTGTTAAGACCATCCCATGTATGGTATATTTCTGTCAGAGCGGCACTAGGTAACCAGAACACAGAGGCACAAATATTTTGTTGTTGTTAATGCCATCAAGTCTATTCCAACTCGCAGCAACCCTACGTACAACAGAATGAAATATTGCTCAGTCCTAAGCCAGACTCACAATCCTTGCAGTGCTTGAGCCCATTGCTGCAGCCACTGTATCAATCTATCTCATTGAGGGTCTTCCCCTTTTTCTCTTACCCTCCACTTTACATGGCATGATATCCTTTTCCAGGGACTGATCCCTTCTGACAACATGACCAAAGTAGGTGAGATGAAGTCTGGCCATTGCTCTTCCAAGGAGCATTCCAACATTGCTTCTTCCAGGACAAATTTGTCCATTCTTCTGGCAGTCCATGGTGTCTTCAGTATTCTCCATCAAAACGACAATTCAGAGGCATCAGCTCTTCTTTGGTCTTCCTTCTTCATTGTCTAGCTTTCACACACATAAGAGGTGATTGGAAATACCACAGCTTGGGTTAGGCACACCTTACTCTTCAGAATGACATCTTTGGTCTTCAACACTTTAAATAGGGCTTTTGCAGTAGATTTGCCCAGTGCAATACAACGACGTCTGATTTCTTGACTGCTGCTTCCACTAGTGTGGATTGTGAATCCAAGTAAAATGAAATCTTTAACAACTTCAATCTTTTCTCCATTTATTGTGATGTTGTTGATTTGCCCAGTTGTGAGGATTTTTGTTTTCTTTATGTTGAGGTGTAATCCATATTGAAGACTGTAATCTTTCACCTTTAAGTCATCTTCACTTCAGCAAGAAAGATTGTGTCATCTGCATATTGCAGGCTGTTAACAAGTATTCCTCCAATTTTGATGCCACATTCTTCTTCATTCATATAGTTCAACTTCTTGGAGTATTTGCTCAGCCTACAGATTGAACAAGTGTGGTAAAAGGATGCAACCCTTATACACACCCTTCCTGATTTTAAACCATGCAGTATTCCCTTATTCTGTTCAAACGACTGCCTTTTGGTCTATGCACAGGTTTCTCATGAAAAAATTAAGTGTTCTGGAGTCCAAATATAGAGTTCATGAATAGATTGTAAGAAATTTGTATTACTTTTAATGCTGTCATAGACCTATGTTGCTTTGTATCCTCAAAATTTATTAAAATCAACTATTTTATTGCAAAACTATTATTTTTTATTTCCCTGATGATATTACTATAACTTTCTCACATTTTTATTTACATGACCTAATTAATCCTTAAAAGTAATAACAGACACAATACAGAATTCTTGCTTCATTACAGTGAATTGTCTTTTTTGTCTATTTTCAATTGTCTGTGTAAAGCAATAGGCTAATGTAAAGTAACCTAGGTATTTTCTGTATATCTATCTAGCCAGATTATAAATTTATCCTTATCATAATAAGTGTCACTCCTCCTCATATACAACTGGCCACTAATACTTTACCATTCCACCCCCTAAATAACTCTTCATTTTTTCCCTCTTCTCCATCCACATTCTGATTGTTTTGGAACAGCCCTCATCTTTTCTAGTTTGCTAAATTTCATAGGTTGTCTCACTGCCTATAGTCTTCACCCTCCCCAATCCACCCTGGCCAACAACCTACCCTCTAGAACCAAGGGATTTTTAAAAAACACAAAACCAATTACATTGTTCCCAATTCTTACATGGATTTCCATTATCCACAAAGCTCCTAAATCTTGACCTCACCTACACCTCTAGGCTTGTTATGTAAGAACACAGATTTTTGCTTTGTTAGGACTGATTCCATATTGTTGGAAAGACTCCATATTTTTAGTTAAAATGCCATTTAACACCTGGCTTCAACTTGTGTTGTAATTAACTTGTTCTCTCTCTAAGATAAACAGTTATCAGTTCCTGCTGTACCTGTGATCTAAGATAGAGCCATCTGTGTCAATAAAGGTCCCCATGCCCACCATTGTTTTACTCCTAGAACATTCTTCTCCCAATTGTTAATCAATTCAAGTGTCTCTTCTGCTGGACTCTCTCC
>NW_006921751.1:3981594-3991869 GCF_000298275.1 Orycteropus afer afer
TTTTTTTTTTTCCCCTTTCCGTAGAAGGTGTACTTCATATCTTGCAACAAACAGATTTTATATTTTTCTTCTTGCAATCTTCAAACCCACTATGGGACAGTTCTACTCTGTCCTATAGGATCACTATGATTTGGGATCTACTTGATGACATTTTTTTTTTTTTTTTTTTAGGGTGGGGAGTCTTTGTGACACCAATGTATCTTGTACACACTTCCATTAACCCTTTTCCCACTGGTGTGCAGTTGTTTCTTTTCATGCTTCTCTACCTTTAGAGAAACAAAGGCCTATTGCATTTTGAATCACCATTACCTGGATTGTGTTTGTCTCAACAAATACTGAATAAATTATAAGGTACGGAAGTGAAGCATCTTTCAGTTTTCACAATTTGTGCTAAGTTATAGGGGAGTGATTTTTTTTTTTTTCAAATGCTATAAACCCTTCAAATCCTTTGGTATTAGAAATAAGATAAGTAATTTATATCAAATTTAATATTAGCATCAAAATCGTTTATTCCTTTCATTGTGAGCTATTTTTAATTGCCCTATTTAATGAAAGCAGCTAGGCAAATAGGAATTGATTTCAGATGTTTACCCTTGAATGAATTTTTCCTACCTCCCCAGATAGATCTTAAGCTATGCTCTTTTCATTCCAGCACCTATGCATAGCAGGCATTCAACAAATAGTTATGGGTTGTGTTAATTATTAGAAGATGACCTTCCTCCTGTGAGACTTGGGTTCTTCCTGCCAACTCTACTTTCTCTGCAAGTTGTTTTAAAGTTCCTCATAGTCTCAACCAGAAATCAGAGCTGGTATTTTCCTAGCTTCCCACTGCCAGTCCCGTTTACTGTTATTCCATTCTCTTATAAATTGCTTTCTTCCACTGAGATTTGTTCATTCATTCAATATACTTTCACGGCCTTCAGAAGATGCCAAGAAGTGTGCTGTGTTCTGGAGCCCTGAAATGACCAGCAGTCATTGCCTGGGTTTGTTCATACACCTCATCACCTCATCATACCTCATTTTCCAAAATGGTTTTTCTCTACCAGGCCTCTTAGATACCATTTGCCTCCAGATCAATCTTTTCACTCACTCAGGATCAAGGCATCTGGTTCAGAATCTTTCTCTGGATTCCCCAAAATGGATATAGCATCCTAGATGACTCAAATATTCACAAAGACAGACTTGGCCTCATGGTTCCTTGAGTGTCTCTGCTCTAAAGAACCGCTCCCATGAATAATCTTGGCATTATTACCCAAAAAGCTCTAAAAAACAGCCTCACTCCTTTGCTCCTCACACACATAGGAAATCCTAGTCCAGTATTCAAACACAGAGACTAGAAGTGCCTGATGCCTGGGCCTCTGCCCTCAGGAGCTCCTGACCCTCTCATGCTTACCTCACCTCTGATCCTCTTACAGACTCACTTTATCACTGTTGTCTTTAATGTTGTGAACAGATTTGCTGCACTGCTACCTCTCACCTGTTTGCCTCTTTTTCCACTTCCCTTCCATTTTGTCTCTTCTCCCTCTGGTATTTTTCATCCAAACACATTTATATTTTGGTTGTTAATTGCCACTGAATCAGCTTCAACTCAAGGCAACCCCACGTGTAACAAAATGAAATGTTGCCCAGTCCTTCATCTTCATGATTGTTGCTCTGCTTGAGTCCATTGTTGTGGCCATTGTGTCAACCCATCTCATTAAGCATCTACCTTGTTTTTGTTGGCCCTCTACTTTACCAAACATAATGTCCTTTTCTAGCTAGCAGCGTTTCCTGGTGACATATTCAAAGAAAGTCAGTCAAAATCTCACCATGTTCACTTCTCAGGAACACTATGGTTGTATCTCTTCTAAGATTGATTTGTTTGCTCTTTTAGCAGTCCACGGTATGATAAATATTCCTTGCCAACACCACAGTTGGAACACATCAATTATTCTTCTGTCTTCATTTTTCACTGTCTAGCTTTCACATACATAAGGCAATTGAAAAGACCATGGATACAGATAATCAGTCAGTACAATCCTTGCTTTTCTCAAGCTAAAATGAACCATTTATTAATTCAGCAAAGATTTGAGTAATTTTGACGTGCCAGGTACTAAGAATTCTAGGTGCTAGAGATACAGCAGTGAACAAAACATATATGCAAAGGAGCTAGACAATAGGCAAAAGGTAAACAAGTAAAGAATAATTAATCATATGATGTTTAGTGCTTTGAGGAAAAGTAAGGACAAGGAAAATTGGGTAGTGGGCAGGATGACAGGAATTGCTATTTATACAGAATATTCAGAGAAGACTTTTAGATATGCTGATACTTGAGCAGAAACCTGAAGAAAGAGAGGGTCATGCATATAAACAGGGCAAGGCATCCAGGTAGAGGCAATGAAAATACATAAATTCTGAGCTGGGGAAACATTTGGAGTATTGGGAATAGCAAGGAGGCCAATGTGGCTGAAGCACAGGGAGTCAGTGGGAGTGACAGGAAATGGGATGAGAGGAAAAAATGGGGAGTCAGATCATTTTGGTCACTATGAGAACTTTAGCTTTTATTCTGAGTGACATGAATAGCCACCAGAGGATTATGAACAGAGAAGCAATATAATCCCCCTTGTATTTTCAAAGTATCATTCTAACTGCTGTACTGAGTCCAGACTGAAAGAGGGCCCAGATGAAGGCAGAAGTAACAAGCAGGAAGTGACTGAAATATCCAGTGACAGTGCCTTGGGACAGACTGGTGTGGATGGAGGTGATGAGAAGTGTAAGATTCTAGATCATGGGGGTACATCCACCAGGATTTGCTGATGAAAGTATGTGGGACATGAAAGAGAAGAGTCAAAGATGACTATCTAGTGTTCTGCCTGAGGAGATTAGAGTTGATGAATATAATCTTTCATTAACTAAATCTTCTGAAACATGCTTACTTCTGCCTTTTCCTTGGCTCTCACAAGTTTTGGGTTGACTTCTTCTAAGTTTCTAAGCCAGTCAAGATGTCTATAGACTCTAGACAAAGTTACCTACAGGTACCTGAGAATTGTTAGAAGTCACAATCTCTATGCACTTAGTTTCTGTTTCCTTCGTAACTGCTTTTAGTAATTTTCAGATTGTTTAATTAGGCAGTGAATTAAAATTCATTCTTTAATTAGAATATAAGTATGGCATTTTATTTAACTTTGTGATTTTACCTTTATTTCTACTTCTAATAAACATGAATATCTATACATTTCCAAGCAGAATGGGAGTTAATTTACTGTAACATACCACTTCTTCCACAGTAGCAGGACCTTTTGATCTCAGTCGAAGTGTCCCCCTTCCAGTACCAATTTTATCTGCTGATGACTTTCCAGGTTTTGACCTCGGTTCTATTTCTATAAACATACAATAAATGGGAAGTGAATATATTCTTAAAGAATTGCAACAGATTACTATAAATGCTAATGTAGTTTCCATCACAAAAGTCATCTAAAATCATTGTAGCAATTTGATAAAAGGCACGCATTTTTTTAACTTTTTATTGTAGTTCCAGTGCAAGTTTATAGAGCATGTTAGTCTTCCATTTAATAATTATACATGTTTTGCTTCATGATGTTGATTGCAATCCCCACAACATAACAAAAGCACTCTTCCTGCTTTCTCCCTGTGTTCCCCATTCCCATTCATCCATCTGTCCTGTTCCTTTCTGCCTTCTGAGCTTTGTTTTTTGGGAAAATGCTACCCTTTTTGTCTCATATGGTTGATTATCGTAGAAGCACATTCCACCCTGGTGTTATTGTTCACTTTATAGGCCTGTCTATTATTTAGCTCAAAGTAGAGCCACAGGAGCTCTGGTAGCATAGTGGCTAAAGCACTTGACTGCTAACCAGAAGGCTGGCAGTTCCAACCCACCAGCCACTCCTCGGAAGGAAGGTTGGGCAATCCTAGTTCCGTAGTGATACTGCCTCGGAAACCCAAGGAGGGGTCGCTATGAGTCCTCGGAAACCCAAGGAAGGGTCGCTATGAGTCGGGGCCGACTCGACGGCACATAACAACAACAACAGAGCCACAGGGGTAAGTTTTGTTACAGACTTGAAAGGTGTTTATGGGCCACAGTCTCAGGGGTTCAACTAGTCTCTGTATGACCAGTAAGTCCGGTCTTTTTTGATTTTGAGTTCTGTTCCACATTTTTCTCCCACTCTATCCAGGACCTTCTATTTTGATCCCAGTGAGAGTGATCAGTAGTGGCAGCCAAGCACCATCTAATTCTTCTGGTCTCAGGGTATTGGAGACTGAGGTTTGTGTGGTCCATTAGTCCTTTGGACTAATTGTTTCCTTGCATCTTTGATTGTCTTCACTTTTCTTTGCTCCTGATGGAGAGAGACCAATAGTTGTATCTTAGATGGCCACTCACAAGCATTTATGATCCCAATCACCACTCACCAAAACCCAAAAAACAAATGCACTGCCATCAAGTTGATTCCAACTCATAGTGACCCTATAGGATAGAGCAGAACTGTCTCATAGGGTTTCTAAGGCTGTAAATCTTTACAGAAGTCTACCTCATATTTCTCCTATGGAGTGGCTGGTAGGTTTGAACCATGAACTTTTTGGTTGGCAGCCAAATGCCTTAACCACTATGCCACTACTCACCAAAGTAGGATGTCAGATGTAGACTATTGTCTTTGTGGAATATGTTATGCCAATTGACTTAGATGGTCCCCAAGACTATATTCTTAAGGCCCCAATCCCAGTGACTCATAACCTCAAGGTATTTGATTATGGCTGAGAAGTATGCATAATTTTGCACCCTGTATGTGCTACTATATACATGGATATATTTGGAGCAAATATAAATGCATATGTATAAATATACTCCACCAAGCCTATATATTCATGGTGTAATACCATTTGCCTTCCCACACCTGTTCAGCTTACATGTCTATCTATCTATACACTCAGGAGCTCTGGTAGCATAGTGGCTAAGACACTTGCCTGCTAACCAGACGGCTGGCGGTTCAAACCCACCAGCCACTCCTCGGAAGGAACGTTGGGCAATCCTACTTCCGTAGTGATACTGCCTCGGAAACCCAAGGAGGGGTCGCTATGAGTCGGGTTTGACTCGACGGCACATAACAACAACAACAATCTATACACTCAGATTATTGTCATTACTGTTATTGTACGATTGTGTATGAAATATTTACCTTTGTTGTCTTTAACTCTTGTGCACCTCCCAATTTTCTTTGAGTCATATTGTGCTGACCTTCCCCTTACTGCCTTTCCCTTCACTCAAGTTAGTATGTGTCTACTCTGTAGTCAGTGACTTTCCCACCCTCACCTTCTCAACCCTGGTATCCATCAAAGAATATTTCTTTCTGTGTGTAAACTTTTTCTTGATTTTTTATAACAGTAGTCTCATATAATATTTGTCCTTTTGTGATTGACTTATTTCACTTAGTATAATGTCTCCCAAGTTCATCCATGTTATAAGGTGTTTCACAGATTCAGCATTATTCTTTAATGTTCTATAGTATTCCATTGTGTGTATATACTATGGTTTGCTTATCTACTCTTCTGTTGATGGGCATTTAGGTTATTTCTACCTTCTTGCTATTGTGAATAATGCTGTGATGAATATGGCTATGTATTTATCTGTTTGTATTATGGCTCTTATTTCTATAGGATATATATTTAGTAGTGGGATTGCTGATCGTATGATATTTCTATTTCTAACTTTTTAAGTAAGCACAATACCATTTTCCACTGTGGTGGTACTATTTTACAATCCCAAGAGCAGAGTCTGAAGGTTCCAGTCTCTCCACACCCTTGCTATCATTTGTTGTTTTCTGTTTTTTGTTTATTTGTTTTTGGTTTTTTTAAATTTTGCTATTAATGCTAGGATGAGATATCTCACTGTTATTTTGACTTGCATCTCTCTAATGGCTAATGATCACAAGCATTTCTTCATGTGTTTGTTGGCTGCCTGAACGTGTTCTTTGGTGAAGTGTCTACCCATGTCTTCTGCCCATTTTTCAATTGTATTGTTTGTCTTTTTGTCGTTGAGGAGTTGAATTTTCTATAAATGTTAAAGATTAGTCCCTTGTCAGATACGTCATTGCCAAAATTTTTCCCCAGTCTGTAATTGCTCTTTTTACTCTTTTGGAAAAGTCTTTGGATGGCCATACATGTTTAATTTTTAAGAAGTCCCAGTTGTCTAGTTTATCTTCTGCTGTTTGTGTATTTTTAGCTATGTTTGATAATCTACTCATGTCATACATCAGGGTCCCTATATATGCCCCTATTTTTTCTTTGATGATTTTTATAGTTTTAGGCTTTACATTTAGGTCTTTGATCCATCTTGAGTTTTTTATATGGTGTGAGGTTTCATTTTTCTGCAAATGGATAACCAATTTGCCAGCAACATTTGTTAAAGAGTCTCTGTCTTACCCATTTAATGGGTTTCAGCCATTTGTCAAAGATTATCTATCCATAGGTGGATGAATTTACTTCTGGGTTCTCATTTTTGTTCCATTTGTCTATGTGTCTGTCATTGTACCATGTGGCTGTTTAGACTACCACAGATGTACAGTAGGATTTGAGAGGGTATGCCTTCTCATAGAACTTCCCAAAACAAAATAAATCCACCTTCTATCCATTATTCTCAGATTGGATTCTCTAGAAGTGAGCACTGCCTATGAAAATAAATGATACGTGAAAAATATAGATGGGAAAGACTGGAAGTTATAAGGTAGGAAAGCAGAGGTAGAAGTTCAGATGGACTTCATTCAGGTCAAGTCCCAACATAAGGAAGGAATAATCAAATACCTACTTTATGTACAAAATCCCATCTCATTAACACCTATGAGGCAAGATATTGCCCTCATTTTATAGATGAGGAAATTGAACTCAGTAAGAAGCAGAGCTGGGATTCAAATCCAAGTCTTATATCCCTAAGGTCCATGTGCTTTCCTCAACCACATCGCACTTTGTGAAAGCACAGAGGATAAATTTAGCAGTGACACACTGAGAGAAACAGGGTCCTAAAGATAAAGGAGTTGAGGAACAGGATCCAAGGAAGGAGTTCACCACACTAGGCAGAGAAGGGAATGGAGAGTAAGAGTTTACAAGAAGCCACACCTTTCCTTATGCTTGGTTTATTTTTGTGTTTGTTTTTCCAGTGCACAAAGAGTCACTCCTGCAGTTCACACAGTAATATAAATGTGGAGAAGTGTAGGGTAAAGACTAAGGATAATTGGAAGGAGAATGACAATAAGTTAGTGCCTTGTAGGAATGTAGGCCTTGCATAATGAGACCTTCAGCTTTTTTGCAAAGAAGCTGGACATTCAGAGTTTAGTATCAACCTGATTTTTTTTTATAAAATGTTGGCAATTAAGTCATACTGACAAAAAAAAAAGAGAGAGAGAGAGAGAGATCTGTGGGTCAGATTCCAACTACAGGCCACCAATTTATAACCTCTGCAAATATTCCCTGAAGATTCCATGTGGCAGCAGTTTGAGGCATAGGGAGAAGCAGCAACAAAGAACTGGGGATATCCAAGTCCCAAGGAGGAGTCACAGAACAGGCTGGTAAATGCAAGTAGGTAGTATGGTTTGTACAAAGCTCTCAAGCTAGAGACATCAAATGACCTGTGCGAACACATTCTTAAACACTTAGAACATACAGTAATTTCCATCTTCAGCCGACTATTATTTTGCTATTGGGAATCTATCCAAAGTGATTAAGGATTTTGTATATTACTTTTACCCTATATTTGGAGTCAGAATCACCAAAACATAAAACATAAGCTTTCCTCTACAAATGAGATTATTAAAAATTATCATTTAATAAAGAGATCTGCCATCCTAAGCAAAAACCTACAAATGGTGGCTGAGGGGTTCTGGGAACACCTAAATGCTAAACAAGGTGAATACATGGATTCTCAAGAGGCAAGGGTTTTATTAGCAATTCTATAGCATTGATCTTGCCTGTTACAGAAATAAGATCTTCAGCATAGAGTTTCTAAAAGACCACTCAAAGAAAAAGATCTGTTATCAGCACCATCCAAGATTCTGTACTGATCAGCGATGAGAGTATTTCCAGAGCAGAACATGTTTGTACTGCCATTAAGTCACATCCAACTCATATTGACCCCTCTTTGGGTTTCCGAGGTGGTATCACTACGGAAGTAGATTGCCCAACTTTCCTTGCAAGGAGTGGCTGGTGGATTTGAAACGCCAGCCTTCTGGTTAGCAGTCAAATGCCATAGGAGCTCTGGTGGTGTAGTGCCTAAGGCATTTGACTGCTAACCAGAAGGCTGGCAGTTCAAACCCACCACCCACTCCTCAAAAGGAAGGTTGGGCAATCTACTTCTGTAGTGATAGTGCCTCAGAAACCCAAAGAGTTGGATTCAACTCAGTGGCAGTGAGTTTATGTTTGTCCTAGAAATAGAAAAAAATGGTCTCAGCTTAATGGTACTAAGTTTGAGGTATACACCTAACACTCACTCACTCACTCTCTTTCACACACACACACACACACACACACACACACATACATATGCACACAACATCAAGGCAGTATCACCAAGAAACCTACTTGGTATAATTTGTCTTCCCATATAGATTTCCTACAAGGTGGAAAATGAACTGCTCAGCCAACACATGCATTTTGGTCTACCATTACATATCTATTTCTAATTATAAAGTAATACACTGGCATTACTATTTACTAACAAGTCTCTTGTCAATTTGATGAGTATTATATAGACCTGGAAAACTGAACAACGCTGGATTTCAAAAAATTAAAAGGCTTCTGGTACTTACAAAACTTAAGACCCAGACTCCGGAAGTGGGGCCTTTATAAAGGTATTGTCATCCCCGCCTGAGAAGTCAGCTGGCCTCCCTATACAATGCCTTTGTCTTATATTTCTCTTACTTGCAACACTAGTAGCTAAAAGGGAAAATATATGTAGAATGGAAGTTGGGTTATTTTGTTTTGTTTTGTATTTTTTATCTTTAGGTATTTATCAAGTCATCTTTTTGTCAAGACTGGGCATCTCAAAAATAACCACCTGGTGGCACCAAAGTGAAAGTTAAATTTTAAGTCTGGTTTGGCAAAGAGGTTTTCCCTGCCAAGTGAATGTTATCAATGTTTCTCTATGATCCTATAATTAACGTACATAAATTGACCTGTTTACACATGAAAACAGGTAGGCTGGTCCTGTTCACCTAGGGGGTAGAAAAACAGGTTCAGTGTTTTTTTAATGCTTTGAAGACTGTGAATGTTTTTACTCTGGTCTACTTCCAGGGTGCTGGCCTGTTTGAGCATGTCTGACCAAGCAGGCCAAGCCCTAAATCACTTCAATGAATGGATTTGCACAAGGTCTTTCCTGGGACCATATTATGATAGGGAAGAGGTTTCTGTAACAGGCATTAATAATGAGCCTGCAGCTAGCTGATTCACTAGACTCATCAATGTTCCCAACTCCTTCTGTAAAGAATACTGACTATCTGCTCACCTAAGACACCAGAATACTCAGCTGGCAGAGACACAGCTGCTCCCAGAGTTGGGTTACATGCCACCAAGAAGCAGTCCTGTTTGCTCTAACCCTTTTTTGGCAGTTATATCTGTTGCTGTAATTACATAACTTAATTATAAAGTGCATGAACTGATGAAATGAGTACAGCGAAAAAGTTATTGTTGCTATGAAAACTAGGTTGACTGATTTGCAAAGGCTTATTAAAGATGAGTTGCTATTTTAAAAAAGGGGGGGGTGTAGGCAAGATGACTCTAAGAGATTAAGAAAAATACATTCTAAAATTCAGGATTTTACACCAATCATTTATCAAGTATATCTAAGTCCTTACATCCAAAAAAAAAATCACTGCCATTGAGTCAATTTCGACTCATAGCAACCTCTCCTTGAGTTTCCAAGAAGGTATCTCTAAGGAAGTAGATTGCCCAGTCTTCCTTCTGAGGAGTGGCTGGTGGGTTTGAACTTCCAGCCTTCTGGTTAGCTGTCAAATGCCTTAGGCACCACACCACCAGAGTTCCCATCTAAATACTTATGTGGTTCTAAAAAATGAAATATAACACAAAGACAACACATTATGGTGTGGTTTAGAAAAGAAAATATTTCACAGAACTCCAATTTTGATGGTGTAGTGCCTAAGGCATTTAACTGCTAACCAGAAGGCTAGTGGTTCAAACCCACCAGCCACTCCTTGGAAGAAAGCCTGGGCAATCTACTTCCGTAGAGATACCCCAAGGAAGCGTCGTTATGAGTCGAGATTGATTTGACAGCAGTGA
>NW_006921751.1:3991974-4002280 GCF_000298275.1 Orycteropus afer afer
AAGTAAAATGCTTACATATACATTTATCATTCTTTATTATGTCCCATTTTAACTGACATTGTCAACAAACAGACCAATTCCCAGTCTCTGATAAATCCTGAAGCCTAGAATGGCAAGAAGGGGAAATGGAGGGGCAGAAAGATATCTCCTTTTTCATTCAAATGACCACTGTCTGAGCCCTAGGGGAAAAAGGGCTGGCAGAAGCTAAAGGTGCTATTTTCAGGCGGGGCACATTCAACAAGGCTTGGATCCCCAATTGGCAAAGGGGACACACTGGGAAAGCTTGTATTCTCTCCCCACTTTTGCATACAGGGCCTTGTTCTGGTCGCACAGGTGCCCTAGATGGCATGGAGTCTGGAGCCTCACTGTCATAGAGCAGGGGAAGAGACCATGACTTCAGTGGGGGTTAGACACAGACGGACACAGCTGTATTCAGAACTTGCTCAGTGGGCAAGAAATGGCTCAAAGATGCCTAGAGGAAAGACTAGAATGCTTAGGAAACAGAGTGAGTCAACAGGGGTACGTAAACAGGATCAGACTTCTTTTGAGCATGTTAGACACCACTCAAAACATCTAGAGATAGTTAGAAAAGGATAACGTAGCAGGGGGCTGGAGAACCTGAATGAAAAGGAAGTGAAAGTAAAAAAAAAGTCAGTGGCATTTTGGTTATAGGAAAGAAATAACTCAATCACTTGGAGTTCAAATTTGTGAGATAAAAGTTATAATATTTCCCACTAGACATGAGGTGAAGGTATGGATCTTTTTCATATTTCTTGACTTCTCAAAAATGTATTTATTATCTGTCCCTTTCAAAATGTCATGTCAAAATGTCACCATGAGAGGTCTTTACTACTGAAATCTGTTCATCTCTACCTTCACACACAGTTGTTTACCAATGTAGTATCATAAGGCATGTGAGTAATTTCTCAATTGCATTTTACTGATATATAATGGTTTTACCCCATGATAAAATTATATTTTGGCTGAATTTGTACTGTTCTCTATACTTTCGTGGTTAAGAGAATGGACTTTGGAATCAGAGCATCTAGGTTAAACCCTCAACTCCTCTATATACAAATTGTGTAAAGTTGAGAAATACCTCCTTACCTGTAAAATGAGAATAGCACCTAATTATAGTATTCTTTAAGCATTACAAGGGATAATGTATGATAATGTATGAAAGGTGCTTAGCCAAGTGGTCTGGCCCATATGAATATAGTGCTGCTGCTAGAGTTTGTAATTTCCTTCTGCTGGTGCATTCTAGCTTGTCGAGACAAAAATCTGTTCTTCCCACGCATACCCCACAAAACCATTTGCACTGGTTTTCTCTTTGAAAATGAGAAATATGCAAAGAGCCCTCTTCAAATGTTCATAAAGTTATAATTTCAAGTAGAATAAAGAGGACTCTGGCCTTCCTATTTTGTTCATCTTTTCTAGAAAAGAATTTCATTTCCGCCTTCAGTTTAGAGGAAGGTAGATGGCTCTCCTGTTGCTCCATTCCCAGATTCACTAAAATGGCTGACCTTAGGCCCAGCCCCTCATGGGAGTACTGAGCAGTGGAGGCCCTCCAGTGTCCATCTCATTGGTAGGGAGGAGTCAAAGGAAGGGGAAGGAAAAGAGACCAATGAAGAGCCAGAGAACTGGACAGGAAATCTCTCTGTGTTTTCTTCCTAAAAACACCTCTTACAAGAGTTTCACGACACTGTATGAACAAGTGACCAGACCCCTCCATTAACCACCCATGATAACGTGAACTAAGATATCTCACCAAATTCACTAATCAATTTCTGTATTTCTGTCTGTCAAGTTATACAGCATCAAGAGAAACAGCAAAATGGTGACTAGCTGGCAACTCAGGCAGGAGTTGTAGGATGTATATCACAAAGATCCTGAGCTTTGTAGGCCCAGAATTTCAGTGTTCCCAGAGTTGATCTGAATCTCAGGGATTAATTCACACTAACTAAATTCACATGGAACAAATGTCACTGTATCACATAGTGATGGTGATATCAAAGATCTCACATGCTTCATTCTTATGATCCTTAGGGGAAATATCATAGAGGTGATGTTCAAGCAGAGATATAAAAATCCACGGCTAAGGTGACAACACTAAGTGGGAAAAAGAAAGGGGAGAGGAAAGTATTCCAGGCCATAGATTCAGCAAGTGAGAAGACCCCAAAAGCAAGAAATGGAGAGTTTATGTTTCAGAGACCTCCAGAATGCGTGACTCTCAGTTCACTAGAGATCTACTTCTCTTGGGAATGATTCACTCAAAACTTTCTTTCTACAGGGCCCTGTGGGAATGAGACATCAGAAGCTTGCTTGGTAAGCATGGTACCAGAACAGAAGATTTGTGCATAAAGATAATTCCAGGCTAAGGCTACAAATATGTAGCTCAAAGTTAGTTGTGGTCCACAAACATATTTTTTAGGTGTGCGGTATTTTCTAATTTTTTTAAATTTGTTGCCAACTTTTACATATCGGGTGATTTCTGATAAAAAATCAAATTTCAAGTTTCTCATGGAGACCAGCCTTCTTACAGAAAAATAATAGTTATAGTAAATAGCTATACCCATGTCTGCAGCTCTCCAGCTCCCTACTCTCTAGGCTGGGTTCTCTACAGAAGCAAAACCAGTGTAGCTTATACAGAGGGACAGAGAAATTTATCTCAAGGAAATGGCTCACACAGTTGTAGAAGCTGGCACATCCAAAATCAGATGTCAAGCTGGAAGCTTCTCCTGATTCATGTAGCTGCAGAGGTTGATGAACCCAAGATTTTCAGACAATATAGTAGGATAGTGGTTTAAGTCCAGAAACCAGAGGTCAGATGATGATAAGCCAGATGTAAGATCCAGATCAAGCAAAAAGCCAAAGATCTTTGCCAGGATGTCCACATATACTGGAAGCACCTGAATTTTTGTTAGGTTAATTTCCTATCGTTTAGCATGTAAATGTCTTACCAATAAGTTGAGTTCTTGATACTTCTTTCTTACTAAGCCCAATCAATATAATGCCATCAATGTAGCACACTAGTGTGACATCTTGTGGAAGAGAAAGGCAATCAAGGTCTCTGTGGACTAAATTATGACACAGTGCTAGAAAGTTGATACACCTGAGGTATGACCATGAAAATGTATTGTTGGCCTTGCCAGCTGAAGGTAAACTGCTTCTGGGGATCCTTCAAAACCAGAATTGAGAAAAAGCATTGGACATATCAAAAAATGCATACTAGGTACCAGGAGTTGTATTAATTTGCTCAAGCAAGGGAACCACATCTGGAATAATAGCTACAATTGGAGTCACCACCTGGTTAAGTTTACAATAATACACTGTCATTCTCCAAGATCCAAATGTTTTTTGCACAGGCCAAATAGGCGAGTTAAATGAAGATGTGGTGGAAATCACCACCCCTGTATCAGTCATGTCCTTGATGGTGGCATTAATCTCTGTACTCCCTCTAGGAATGCGATATTTCTTTTGGTTTACTGTTTTCCTAGGTAAGGGCAGTTCCAATGTTTTCCACTTGGTTTTTCCTACCATAATAACCCTTATTCCATATATCAAGGATCCAATGTGAAGGCTGTGCTGGTTACTGAGTATGTCTACTCCAACTAAGCATTCTGTTAATGGGGAAATCACTACAAGATGGATTCGGGGACCCACCGGACCCACTGTGAGACGCACCTTGGCTAAGACTCCATCAATAACTTGACCTCCATATGACCCTACTCTCACTGGTGGGTCACAGTCCTTTTGGGTCTCCTAGAATGAGTATCCAGAAGGAAGATGGGGCAATCTACTTCCGTAGTGATACTGCCTCAGAAACCCAATGAGGGGTCGCTTTGAGTCGAGTCCAGCTCAACGGTACATAACAACAACAACAGCATGAGTATCAATTCAGAGCCAGTGTCCAGTAATCCCCTAAAAATCTAATTCTTTCCTTTTCCCCAGTGCACAGTTACTCTCATAAAAGGCCATAGATCCCTTTGGGGAAGGCTGAGAGAAACACTAACAGTAAAACTTTTGGCAGCATAATGGGCTTCTTTCTCAAGGGACCCAGGCTCCCCTTCATTCAAGGGGCTGCAGCTCTATAAATGGCCCAAGTCTGGGAATTGACTAAGAGGCCATAACTGTGTTCTGGTGATTCAAGTTAGACTGCTCTTCACTTAACCTAGTGTTCTTCTGCTTGTACAGATCAAGTAAATATTTAGATTTCCCATCTATTTCACTGCTAAGGACACCATGCCTAAGCAGTCAACATCATAAGTCCATGAGTCAGACTACTCTGATTACTGTTTTGACTCTGTTGTCCATTATGGTAACCATGCCCACCTTGTCTTTATTGATTAACTGTTGTCATTTGGCCCCTACCAGCACAGGTCCCAATCAGACTCATTGTAGTCAGGTGTCTTAATTCAGGTAGGGCAGTTCCCACAGTTAAATCTGGCTTACATAAATAGTAATCACAGCAGTCTTCAAGGATGTTTTGGCTTCCTTCACAAATTTGTCCCTTACTGTGGTAAAAGATATGTCCTCTGGGCAGTCCATGTGTAGTCTAAGAATCTAACCCAATAAATCCACTCCAACATGCCAATTTCCCTAAATCTTTGGATACCTTCTTTTACAGTATACTAAGGCAGGTCTGGTACTTCAATTGACTTAGTGTAGGCCACCGCATAGTGCATGCTTCAGTAAATCAACCAAATAACCTATTAGATCCTTTCCTAACCTCTTGCCCTGAAACACTGAATGAAGACTCTGTGCTCAGGGGGCCAAAATCAATAAACTCAGAATGATCCAACTTCATGTTCCTTGCACCATTATCCCACACCCTTAAAAGCAATTCCCACACATATTCTCCAGGTTTCCATTTGTACATATCAAAAAAATTAAGCAGTTCTTTTAGAGCATAGCATACTTCTTCCTGGATCACACCTTGTACTTCACCTTTTGGGGCTTGCTGGTACTTACGTTTAGTTATAGGTCTAGAAGTGACAATGGGTGGTGGGGGTATCCCAGGGAAGTCTTACAAAGCATCTGCCTCAGGCAGTGCCCCAGACAAGTCCCAAGTGTGGTCCCAGGTGATATCTCAGCAAATACAGCTGGATTAGTCTCATCAGATAGGGGTAAGAAGGCTGGTAGGAATGATTCAATGGAATTTAAGTGCTCAGGGTCCCCAGATTCCTAATTATCTTCCCTTATGTCTCCATTCCAAGTTTCAATATTCCATTTCTTCCCAATCAGTGCCCTTACTCTAACTTCACATATCATTCAAGGTTGGCAACGCAACTAGCACTGCAATTCAGCAACTATTAAAAGACTCTGGGTTTGTTTTTTGGCAGTATCAGCTCTTTTACTACAAGAAATAAGCCTTTCTTTCAGAGTACAAGTGGAAACATTGAGATCTTTCATGCAGCACTTGAGCTATGACTCCAAAGCTCTGAGCTCATCACGTTCTTTCACCATTGCGTCTAGCATTAGTAGAACCAGCCAACCAGCTTCCTTCTACTTCTTTGGTCAAAATTGCAGAAAAGTATCAAACCTGTGATCACTCAGAGCCTCGCTTCTCATCAATACTTGATTTATTGGTGGTTCTATTTTGTGTATTAATATTGCCAACTCACATCACAGATTTGCAGTGCTATCTTTACTAGTGGAAGCAGTCATCAGTGCCTTTAAGACTAATCAGACTTCAGAACCAATTTAGACAACTCATTCTTATGATTTTGTTTCTCTAGAACCACTCCCAGTACCCAATGTCTTAGGCTGGGTTCTCCAGAGAAGCAAAACCAGTGAAGTTTATATATAAAGAAAGAGAGTGAGATTTATGTCAAGAAAATGGATCATACAGTTTGTAGAAGCTGGAAAATCCCAAGTCCATGGATTAGACATCAAGCTGAAATCTTTCTTTTCTGACTCATGTACCTGCAGGGGCTGATGAACCCAAAATGGGCAGGCGACACAGTAGGCTGCTTGCTTCGGAGGTGGTAGGTGAGCTGGCACACAGACTTTGAAGTCAACAATCCCAAGACTGGCAGGCAATATGGCAGGCCACCGATTCAAGTCTAGATGATGAGCCAGATTCAGGATCTCCAGCAAAAAGCCCCAGATCTTTGCCACTGATGAGGAAACTCCCTTTCAACTCATTGGCTGCTTGTAGCAGATCTCATTACGGAGGTGATTACGTTAAATCAGATCTTATCATGGGAGATGACTACATCATAACTGCTAAATCACTAAGAATCATGGCCCAGTCAAGATGACACACAACCTACTATCATACCTGTGGACCTCATCTCTCCATTTTTCTTACATTTTTCTGACTTAGGTTACTACTTGGTCCCTGCAGGCATCAAAAGTTGGGACCCCTAACCTAGACTCTGGGAAGGCCTGGACAACATCCCTTATTGCACAACAGAATACAGCTCTCTGAAGACTAGGATGACTATGACCCCAACTTCAGTGCATGTCTCCTGTGGATTACACTGAAGAAATATTGTAATCTTTGCTTTCTGAACCTGTGTTTTCTAGGATTTCTGCAGACCACCAGAGTCTTCAGGTAATATACATAATTACAGACAGCTATTATGTATTGTCTTACTTAGTTTGGATTATACACATGAGCTAGACAATCTACTGGGAACATATGCTAGTAACCCAGACTGTATCAAATTCTTTCCTGCTCTCATCTTCAGATTATCTCCCATGACATGGAAGTAGCCACAAATGACTACTATCAACCATTACATGATGTTTCTTATACTAGTGTTAGGAGTGCCTGGGTGGTGCAAACAGGTAAGGGTTCAATTACTAGCCAAAAATCCCAGCAGATTAAAGCCACTCAGAGGCTCCTTAGAAGAAAGGCCTGGAAACCAACAACAATGCTATTGTCATTCTTAGAGTGTGGTCTTGTTTCAAAGGAATAAATGCACACACATACACTATAATTCATCTAGAGACAGTAATGTAAATCATCTGGGGAAAGTAAATTTAAAGGTAATGTCTTCTTTTTAACTGAGCATTAATATGTCCCAGGTGATAACTAATTTCTTTATATGCTCTCTTATTTAATCTTAACAATACTATTATACACACACACACATACACATATATAGTTCACTGTTTTTGTTGTTGTTAGATGCCATTGAGTCAGCTGCAACTCATACTGACCCAATGTACAACAGAATGAAATACTGCCTGGTCATGCACCAGCCTCACAATCCTTGCTATATCCAAGCCCATCATCGCAGCCACTGTGTCAATCCATCTCCTTGAGGGCCTTCCCCTCTTTCATCACTTTACCAAGCATGATATCCTTCTCCAGGGAATAGTCCCTTCTGACAATATGACTAAAGCAAGTCAGAGGAAGACTGGCCATTCTTGTTTCCAAGGAGCAGTCCGGCTGCCCTTCCTCCAGGGCAAATCTGTTCTTTTGGCAGTCTGTGGTACTTTCAGTATTCTTTGCCAAGACCACAACTCAGAAGCATCAACTCTTTGGTCTTCCTTGTTCATTGTCAAGCTCTCACATGCTTCAGAGGCGATTGAAAATACCATGGCTTGGGTTAGGCACACCTTAGTCTTCAAAGAGACATCTTTGCTCTTCAGCACTTTAAATAGGTCTTTTGCACCAGATTTGCCCAGCGCAACATGGTTTCTGATGTCTTGATTGCTGCTTCCATTGGTGTTGACTGTGGAACCAAGTAATATGAAATCTTTAATAACTTCAAACTTTTCTCCATTTATTATGATGCTGGTTATTGGTCCAGTTGTGAGGATTTTTGTCTCCTTTAAGTTGAGATTCAATCCATACTGTAGACTGTAGTCTTTAATCTTCATTAGTAAGCGCTTCAAGTCATCCTTACTTTCAGCAAGCAAAGTTGTGTCATCTGCATATCACAGGGTGTTAATGAGTTTTTCTCCAATCTTGATGCCACGGTCTTCTTCATATAGCCCAGCTTCTCAGATTATTTGTTCAGCATACAGATTGAGAAACTGACCAAACATGCAATCAAGATGTGTTGGTTATCATGGGTGATTGGAATGCAAAAGTTGGAAAAAAAGAAGAATCACCAGTAGTTGGAAAATATGGCCTTGGTGATAGAAATAACACTGAAGATCTCATGATAGAATTTTGCAAGATCAATGACTTATTCATTGCAAAAACCTTTTTCAACAACATAAGCAGGGGCTATGGTAGTATAGTGCCTAAGGCACTTGACTGCTAGTCAGAAGGCTAGCAATTCAAACCCACCAGCCACTCCTTGGAAGGAAGGCTGGGCAATCTACTTCTGTAGTGATACTGTCTCAGAAACCCAAGCAGGAGTCGCTATGAGTCGGTCCGACTCAACAGCACATAACAACAGCAACAACATACACATGGACTTTGCCAGATGGAGTATATAGGAATCAGATCGATTACATCTGTGGAAAGAGGTGATGGACAAGTTCAATATCTTCAGCCAAAACAAGGTTAGGAGCTGACTGAGGAACAGACCATCAACTGCTCATATGCAAGTTCAAGCTGAAGCTGAAGACAATTCAAACAAGTCCATGTGAGCCAAAATACAACCTTGATTATATCCCTCCTGGATTTAGAGATGATTTAAGAATAGATTTGATGCACTGAACACCAGTGACTGAAAACCAGAGGAATTGTGGGATGACATCAAGACCATCATCCAGGAAGGAATCAAAAGTTCATTAAAAAGACAGAAAAGGAAGAAAACACAAAAATGGATGTCAGAAGGGACTCTGAAACTTTCCCTTGAATGAAGAGTAGCTAAATCAAATGGAAGAAATGACAAGATAAAAGAGTTGAACAGACGATTTCAAAGAGCAGCTTGAGAAGACAAAGTCAGCTACTATAATGAAATGCACAAAGACCTGGAGTTAGAAAACTAAAAGAGAAGAACACATTCGGCATTTCCCAAGCTGAAAGAACTGAAGGTAAAATTCAAGCCCCAAGTTGTAACACTGAAAGATTCTATGGGCAAAATATTGAATGATACAGGAAACATGAATCAATGAATCAAACATCATTCAAGAAGATGGAAGGAATACACAGAGTCACTGTACCAAAAAGAATTGGTCAATATATATAATTATATATACATATACACACACACATACATATATACACACACACACACATACATATATATACATATATACACATATATATACATATATACACACACACACACAGGAGCTCTGGTAGCATAGTGCCTAACCAGAAGGCTGGTGGTTCAAACCCACCAGCCACTCCTCGGAAGGAAGGTTGGGCAATCCTACTTCTGTAGTGATACTGCCTCGGAAACCCAAGAAGGGGTCGCTATGAGTCGGGGCCAACTTGACAGCACATAACAACAACAACAACACACACACACACACACACATATACATATTTATTTATATTATATATGTTCATATATAAACCCACTGCCATCGAATCAGTTCCAGCTCATAGCATCTCCCATTGGGTTTCCATATGGGTAAATCTTTACAGAAGTAGACTGCCTCATCTTCCTTCTGTGGAACAGCTGGTGGGTTTGAACCACCAACCTTCTGGTTAGCAGTCAAATGCCTTAGGCACTGCATCACCAGAGCTCCTTTATTATGAGATAGCTATTATTATTCTAAATTTATGATGTAAGAAAGCAAGGCTTAGAGAAGTAAAATGGTTTCACCAAAGTCATAGACAATTGGAAAGGGGTGGGAATAAAAGGCTACTCTGGAACCACCACTTGAGTTTCCATTCTATTAAAGACTTTGAGTTGGTATAGGTATACTTGATATAGGTATTAGTTGGTTGCCTTCCCGGTACCCATAAGTCACTTAGGGATCACTAGGGTTCAGAGACTTTTAATTTTCTTCAGCTATACCTTGAACTTGGACATGAGCAATTGGTGGTCTGTTTCAGAGTCAACTCTTGGCCTGTTTTCACCAAAGGTACTGAGCTTCTCTATCTCCTCTTTCCACAGATATAGTACATCTGATTCCTGTGTATCCCATCTGGTGAAGTCTATGTGTATAACTTCCGTTTATGTTGTTGAAAAAGGTATTTGCATTCCTCAAAAAGTCAGAATTAGAAATACCGTTTGATCCAGCAATTCCATTACTAGGTATATATCCTAAAGAAGTGAGAGCCAGGACAAGAATAGATATATGCACACCCATGTTCATTGCAGCACTATTTACAAGAGCAAAAAGATGGAAACGGAGGCGGGGCAAGATGGCGGACTAGGCAGAAGGATTGCACAGACCCTCTTCAACAAAGAAAAGGGAAACCAATTAACACAGACACAGA
>NW_006921751.1:4011831-4031955 GCF_000298275.1 Orycteropus afer afer
AATTTTGGTCAATGACATGAGACAAAGTATATGTGAACTGCTGTATGAAAAGTGAATTTACTCTGTAAATCTTCACCCAAATCCTAATAAAAAAAAAAAAGATGGAAACAACCTAGGTGCCCATCAACAGAAGAATGGATAACCAAACTATGGTAAATACACATAATGGGATACTATGCAACACTAAAGAATAACGTCAAATCTGCAAAGCACCACATAATGTAGATGAACTTGGAGGACATTATGCTAAGTGAAATAAGTCAATGACAGAAGGACAAATATTGTATTAGTTCATTATTTTAAAAAGTCAAAGAAAGGTTTACCTATAGAAGGAAACTTTCTTTGTTGGTTACCAGGGGTGGGAGTAGAGAGGAGGGAACACTGCAAAAATAAATAAATAAATAGATAGATAGATAGATAATTTTTTAAAATAAAAAAAGGTATTTGCAGCAATGAATAAGTTGTTGGTATCGCAAAATTCTATCCCACAATCTCCAGCATCATTTCTACCACCAAGGCCATATTTTGCAACTACTGAATGATTCTTCTTGTTTCCAACTTCTGCATTCCAATCACCAGTAATAATAAATACATCTTGATTGAATGTTTGGTCAATTTCAGACTGCAGAAGTTGGTAATAATCTTCAATTTCTTCATCTTTGGCTTAGTGGTTGGTGTGTAGTAAATGTGAATAACACTTGTATTAACTGGTTGTCCTTATAGGCGTGTGGATATTATCCTATCACTGACAGCACTGTACTTCAAGACAGATGTTGAAATGTTCTTTTTGACAATGAATGCAATGCCATTTCTCTTCAATTTGTCATTCCTGAAATAGTATATCATATGATTGTCTAATTTAAAATAGCTAAAACCAATCCATTTCAGTTCACTAATGCCTAGGATATTGATCTTTATGCATTCCATTTCATTTGTGACAACTTCCAATTTTTCTAGATTCATACTTCATACATTCTATGTTCCAAGTATTAATGAATTTTTTAGCTGTTTCTTCCCATTTTGAATAATGCCCCCAGCAAATGGAGGTCCCAAAAGCTTTACTCCATCTACTCTACCTTGAGGAGGCAGCTCTTCCCTAGATGTATTTTGAATGCCTTCCAACCTGAGGGGCTCATTTTCCAGCACTATATCAGCCAATGTTTCATGGCTATTCATAAAGTTTTCCAGTAACATATCAGACAGTGTTTCACTGCTATTCATAAAGTTTTCACTGGCTAATTTTTTCAGAAGTAGATAGCCCCATCCTTCTTCCTAGTTCTTAGTCAGGAAGGTCCGCTGAAACCTGTCCACTATGGGTGACCCTGCTGGTGTCTGAAATACCATGGACATAGCCTCCAGTCTCACAGCAACACACAAGCCATCACAGTATGACAAACTGACAGATGAGTGGTAGTCATCAGTCAAAACAAGGCCAGGAGCTGACTGTGGAACAGACCATCAATTGCTTATATGCAAGTTTAAGTTGAAGCTGAAAAAAATCAGAACAAGTCCACAAGAGTGAAAATATGGCCTTGATTATATACCACCTGGATTTAGAAATCATCTAAACAACAGATTTGATGCACTGAATACCAATGACCAAAAACCAGATGAGTTGTGGTGTGACATCAAGAGCATCATAAATGAAGAAAGCAAAAGGTCATTAAAAAGACAGGAAAGGAAGAAAAGACCAAAACAGATGTCAGAAGACACTCTGAAACTTGCTCTGGAATGGAGAGTAGCTAAAGCAAATGGAAGAAATGAGGAGATAAAAGAGCTGAACAGAAGATTTCAAAGGGCAGTTTAAGAAGATAAAGTAAAGTATTACAATGAAATGTGCAAAGACCTACAGTTAGAAAACAAAAAAGGAAGAACACGTTTGGCATTTCTCAAGCTGAAAGAACTGAAGAAAAAAATTCAAGCCTTGAGTTGCAATGTTGAAGGATTTTATGGGGACAATATTGAATGATGCAGGAAGCATCAAAAGAAAATGGAAGGAATACACAGTCAGTGTACCAAAAAGAATTGGTCTATGTTTAACTATTTCAGGAGGTAGCATATGATCAAGAACCAAAGGTATTCAAAGAAGAAGTCCCAGCTGCACTGAAAGAATTGGTGAAAAACAAGGCTCCAGGAACTGAAAGAACACTCATTGAGATGTTTCAACAAACAGATGCAACACTAGAAGCGCTTACTCATTTATGCCGTGAAATTTTGAAGATAACTACCTGGCCAACTGACTAGAACAGATCGATATTTGTGCCCACTCCAAAGAAAGGTGACCCAATAGAATGCAGAAACTATTGAACAATATAGTTAATACTGCACTCAAGTAAAACTTTGCTGAAGATTAATTCAAAACCAGTTGTAGCAGTATATTGACAGAGAACTTTCAGAAATGCAAGCTGGATTCAGAAGAGGATGTGGAACAAAAGGTATCCTTGCTTATGACAGATGGATCTTGACTGAAGCAAAGAATACCAAAAAGATGTTTATCTGTGTTTTATTGAATATGCAAAAGGCATCTGACTGTATGGATCATAACAAATCATGGATAACATCGAGAAGACTTCCAGAACACTTAATTGCGCTCATGAGGAACCTGTACATAGACCAAGAGGCTGCTGTTTGAACAGAATAAAGGAAAACTGCATGGCTTAAAATCAGGAAGGGTGTGTCTGGGCTGTATCTTTTCATCATACTTATTCCATCTTTATGCTGAGCAAATAATCTGAGAATCTGGACTATGTGGAGAAGAATATGGCATCAAGATTGGAGGAAGACTCATTAACCACCTGCTATATGCAGACCACACAACTTTGCTTGCTGAAAGTGAAGATGACTTGAAGCACTTACTGATGAAGATCACAGACTACAGTCTTCAGTATGGATTACTCCTCAACATAAAGAAAACAAAAATCCTCACAACTGGACAAATAAGCAACATCATGATAAATGGAAAAAAGATTGAAGTTGCAAAGGATTTCATATCACTTGGATCTACAATCAACACCCATGGAAGTAGCAGTCAAGAAATCAGACATTATATTGCACTGTGCAAATTGGCTACAAAAGACCTCTTCAAAGTGTTAAAAATCAAAGATGTCACTTTGAAGACTTAGGTGCACCTAACCCAAAACATGGTATTTCCAATGGCCTCATATGCATGTGAAACCTGGAGATTAAGGAAGACCTAAGCAGAAATGATGCCTTTGAATTATGATGTTGGTGAAGAATACTCAAAACACTATGGATTGCCAAAAGAATGAACAAATATATCCTGGAAGAAATGCAGCCAGAATGCTCCTTAGAAGAGAGAACAGCCAGACTTCATCTCACTTATTTTGGTCATGTTGGCAGAAGGAACCATTCCCTGGAGAAGGATATCATGGTTGGTAAACTAAAGGGTCAGTGAAAAAGGGGAAGATCCTCAACAAGATGGATTGACACAGCAGCTGCAAGGATGAGCTCAAGTATAAAGATTGTGAGGATGGCCCAGGACTAGGCAGTATTTCATTCTATTGTACATAGGGTCGCTATGAGGCAGATTCGACTTGACAGCACCTGACAATAACAACAACATAGTTAAAGGAGAAGTCCTGGTTAATCAATCAGCTGCTAACCTAAAGGTCAGTGGTTCAAAACCACAAGCTATTCCTTTGTAAAAGGATATCATAATCTGCTTCCATAAAGATTTATAGCCTTAGAAACCCTATAGGGAATTATACTCTGTCCTATAGGGTCACTATGAGTTGGAATCAACTCGATGGCAGTGGTTTGATTGGTTTGGTGGTTAAGGAAAGCACACTGCTCCCAGCTATAAGGATGTGACATATGAATGGGCCAGGTCAATTGATCCTTTCACCACAGTGATTGTTTCAGATGTGGGCATATGATAAAAGCTGATTCAATCAGAATCTCAGAACTGTTGCTGAAAATTCTGAGACAAGAACCCTCTTCTGACCTGCTCTATGTAAATAAGGAAGGAGATGGCCCCAAGTGTTGCTGGTCACTACCTTGAAATTACACTTTAGATGATATCTGAATCCTGAAGATGATGCTTTGAGCAGCAAAGCAGAGATAAAGGTCAAGAAACTGGATCCTGATCACAGCATGTATGAATCTCTACATGGAGCAAACAGTTAAGGGTGAGGCTACTAACCAAAAGGTTGGTGGTTCCAACCCACCCAGAGGTGCCTCAGAAGAAAACCATGTTGATCTGCCTCCAAAACGTCACAGCCATGAAAACCCACTGGAACCAGTTCAACAGTGAAACACATGGGGTTACCATTAGTTGGAATCTACTCAGTGGCAACTGATCTGGTTTTGGTTTGTTTGGTTGCTTTTGTTCTTTTTTAGACAGAGCTTTAGTAACACTAGCATCACTTAACTGTTGATGTATAAGATACTCTTTTTTGCTTAAGGTAGTTTGGTACAATTTTCTATCATCTTCAAGTGAAAGACACCTCAGTGATACCGAATTCTGTCTCAACTATGAAGCAACCCACCTAGAAAGACCTTCTCATGCTTAGACATACACAAATGGCACTGTCCATTAACAGCTTGTATGATACCTACCCCACATCCACCCCCAACACACACACACACACATACACACAGAGTTTGCAGAATTATTGAAAGAAAACTTAGCTTGAGTCCTAAAATTTAAATTTTTAACTGTGCATTCCTTTTTTTCCATGTTTTCTTCTTTCTAACATTTCTCAGACTTCTTTGAATAAGTTTAAAAAATACATCTGATAGGGTGCTGGGGTAGATAAAAAGGAAAGAAGGCAAGTGCTGATACCACCTGCACAAACGTGTCAGCTGTTGTCTATTCAGAACAAAAGGATTACCAACACAAGAATGAACCCCACAAAAATACAATGTCATTCTAAACTGTTCCTTTGATGAGACTGAACAGTGCATAACAAGTATCAGAAGTGGAATAATTGTGCACAAAACCTTTTTCTTCAGCTAAGATGTCATCTGAGAAAATTTCAGCCCTGTTTCTCTGAAAAATCAATGCACCTCCTCCTCTTGGGAGAAGGTTCATAGCTTTAATCCAGCTTTAATTCCAGAGGAATTTGTGGCATCAAAAAAGATGATAAACGTCTAGATTATAATTTGGGAAAATAAGGATCACTCCTTTTTAAAAAAAGTGAGAGATAATATATTGTCTTTTTACTCTTTTATTTATTTTACTTCACAATATGATTTTATCATAGGAACTTAAGAAATAAAAGATCATTGTTCACTTTCATAATTGGTTTACTACACATATTTCCCCCTAGGCTTTAAAGAGTTACCTAGGAATCTCAGCTTTCTTTTTTTAAATAATTGTTGTCTGGTTATTAAAGCTAATATGTTTATTTCATATTTAAAATTTTTATAAACACAAAAAGCCTAAACAATGAAATAAAAATCAACCCACCTAAGAGTAACCGCCATTGACATTTTATATACATAGACTGCAAGGCAGTTTTCTTCTACATTTAAACATAGTTTTGACAAAAATGGTTACCAAAGGGAGCTCTAGTGGTGTAGTGCCTAAGGCATTTGACTGCTAGCCAGAAGGCTGGTGGTTCAAACCCACCATCCACTCCTCGGAAGGAAGGTTGGGCAATCTACTTTGATACCACCTCAGAAACCCAATGAGGGGTCACTATGAGTTGGATCCGACTCAATGGCAGTGAGTTTGGTTTTAGTTTATATTTGCACATTGTTTTATAATCTGCTTTTTCACTTAATATATCACAAAAAGTTTTTCAAATGTTAAATGAAATTGTTTATATTTTTCTAAGAACATAATCTGACCACATTTTGAGCATAATTTGTTAGATCCATTTTCCAATAATTAAAAGACAATTTCCATTGTACAAATACTCTCAGATTAGAATATGTGTTATCTATATAATTGCTGTTTTTCTAATAAGATATATTATATTTATTAGTATTCAGTCACTTTAAGGAAGCACTTACATTTTAGCATCATTTTTGACTCCTTCATCCCACATTGCTATTTCCAGCACTAAGCTTAAAACAGTTTAAAAATATTATCTACCTTCTACTCATGATTCTTAATTCCATATGCCCTTTAGAATATATCATAGTCCTAAGAAATCAGCCATTATTTAGGGTCACTGTCTTGAGAAATACAGCTCATAAAGTTTACTGTATCATAGATGGATTTATTAAACTTCATAATAATTTCACTTTCCTCAGATTAAAAATGTGAGCCTTTAATTAAAATTTTTAAATGACAGCTTACAAATAGAATAGAAAAGACTACATATTGAGGTATACTGCTGGGTCTTTAGATTGAAAACACATTTACAGTCACATTCAGTACTCATCCAACACTTCTGCCACATACCACATGTATCTTCCTCCATAGTACCTTTGTGGTAAATGCCAAACCAATGTCTAGCTAGATAAGAGAAGGCTAAAACAAACTCTAATGCACAAAAAGATGATTAAATAACAAGTTCTGAACCAAAAAAAAAACTTGTCACTGTGAGCACTTTAAATCTTTGCCAAAACTACACGAAAGACAGGGCTGCTGCTGTTGTTAGATGCCATCGAGTCAGTTCCAACTCATAGCAACCCTATGTACCACAGAACAAAACACTGCCCTGTCTTGCACCATGCTCACAATATTTGCTATGCTTGTTGCAGCCACTGTGTTTGTTAATCCATCTCACCGAAGTTCTTCCTCTTTTTCACTGACCTTCTTTATCAAGCATGATAATAACATGTCCAAGTAACATGACAGGAAGTCTCGCCATGCATGCTTCTAAGGAGCACTCTGGCTCTACTTCTTCTGACACAGATTTGTTCATTCTTCTGGCAGACCATGGTATATTCAACATTCTTTGCCAACACCATAATTCAAAGACATCAATTCTTTGGTCTTTTTTTACTCACTGTCCAGCTTTCATGTGCATATGAAGCAATTCAGAATACCATGGCTTTGGTCAGGTGTACCTTAGTCCTCAAAGTGACATCTTTGTTTTTGAACACTTTAAAAAGGTGTCTTGCAGAAGATTTGCCCAATGCAATACATCATTTATTTTCTTGACTGCTGTTTCCATGGTCATTGATTGTGGATCCAACTAAAATGAAATCCTTGACAACTTGAATCTTTTCTGGGTTTATCATGATGTTGCTTATTGGTCCAGTTGTGAGGATTCTGTTTTCTTTATGTTGAGGAGTGATCCATACTGAAGCCTGTCATCTTTGATCTTCATCAGTAAGCACTTTAAGACTTCTTTGCTTTCAGCAAGCAAGGTTTTGTCATCAGCATTTTGCAGGTTGTTACTAAGGCTTCCTCCAATCCTGACGCCATGTTCTTCTTCTTATAGTCCAGCTTCTCAAATGATTTGCTCAGCATACAGATTGAATAAGTATGGTGAAAGAATACAATTTAATGCATACCTTTCCTGATTTTAAACCGTGCAATATTGTTCTGTTCAAATGACTGCCTCTCCTTGATCTATCTACAGGTTCTTCATGAGCACAATTAAGGGTTCTGAGAGTACCATTCTTCACAATGTTATCCACAACTTTTTGTGATCTACATAGTCAAACATTTTTGCACAGTCAATAAAAAATAGGTAGACATCTTTCTGGTATTCTCTGCTTTCAGCCAAGATCCATCTGACATCAGCAAGATAGCCCTGGTTGCATTTCCTCTTCTGAATCCAGCTTGAATTTCTGGCAGTCCCCTGTAGATGTATTGCTACAGCCATTTTGAACTATAAAAAAATTTGGAAGACACCTACCTGGCCAACTGATTGGAAGAGATCCCTATTTGTTCCCCTTCCAAGAAAAGTAATCCAACAGAAAGCAGAAATTATCCAATAATATCATTAATATCACACAAAAGTAAAATTTTGTTAAAGATAATTCAAAACTAGTTGCAGCAGTACATCAACAGGGAATTGCCAGAAATTCAAGCAGGATTCAGAAGACAGTGCTACTATCAGATAAAATGCAATATATCTAAAATTAATTTCTTCCCTGATTTTCTTCAAACCATTTTATATCCCAACCACCTGATTTCCAATTGTAGCATCACTGTTATCCCAGCTCCTAGACTAGACATCTTGGGAGTGACATTTCCTCCTTCCAAGTCTTTTCTCCTCTCCTCTTCATCCCTTTCATCAAATCCATTCCTACCCTCCAGGCCTTGCAGTTTCATTCAGACTTTAAAAAAAAATAAAAATAAAAAATAACTCCTGATTACCACTGTTTCTCCTAATCCCAGTCTTATCATTTACTCCTGGACTGTTGCAACAACCTCCTACCTGGTTTCTTCTCTAATCAAACATAGCCCACACTGCTCTTCCAGGCTGAATTCCCAAGAATCAATTTCATTATGCCATTCTTCAGTTCCTACATCTAAATGTTTCCCAGTTACCTACTAAAGAAATTTCAAGTTCCCTATCTAGTTTTCAGAGCTCCGCTTAATATGGCTGTGAGCTGCTTTTGTAGCCTAATTTGCTGCAGTTTCTGCAAGGCTAGTCTCTTCACTATCCTAAAATTCTCCTTCCTTGTTTATATTTTCCTCCCTGTTCTCCAAGGCCAAGTTCAGGTGCAATCTTCTCTAGGAATCTTTCTTATCAAGTCCAGCCCATTCACACTTTCCCCTATTCTAAACACCCATTTAAATTTCTGTGGTGGATTTAATTTTTTTATTTTACAATGCTAGATACAAGAAATTTCAAATTGAATCTGACTTTGAGCCCCCGTTGTACAAATTTGGTGAGCAATTCAGTCTTGGTTTTGCTTTGGAAGTCTCTCTCCCCCTTCTAGGATCCACAAGGCTGATGTTGTGCTCAGTCCATCATAGCTCTATATCCACATCAGTGTGTCCACTTGCAAACCAAGCCCAGGCATAGGGGCTTTCACCTCATATTGTTCTAATATACCTATGCTACTCTATCAGGCATCCCATCACCTCTGATAAGGAATTACATGTGAATGACAGGATGCTAGTCCCTAATAGCATCTATCCCATGCTTTCCTCTTTGGGAAAGTATTTTTTTCCAACCTTACCACTTCTCCCTGCCCTCAACACTCTCCAAGCCTTAAAATCCCTCCTCATCTTGGACAATTCAGCTTTTAGCTGAATTTTATATTGTTTAAATCTGCATTACAGTACTTATCAGGGTCTGAATTATGGCTTATGTTCTCAGGAGTAACAAGGAAGATTTAAGAGCACAAGCCTTGGGAGCAAAAAGGTCTAGACTGATATATCAGCACTTCCCATCTACCACTATGTGACCTTTGCAAGTTATCTAACTGCTCAAACCTCAATTTACCTATCTGGAAAACCCTCTTGGAAATGGCATAAGGACTAAATTCAGCATAATAGTAGTAGTCCTAATAGCAAAGCCTTACATTTATATAGCACTACGTGACTGAGGAAGGAGCTCTGGTGGTAAAATGGGTAAGGCATTTGGCTGCTAACCACAAGGTCTGCGGTTCAAACCTACCTGTTGCTCTGTGGGAGGAAATAGAGGCAACCTACTTCTGCAAAGATTTAGAGCTTGGAAACCCAAGGGGTGGGTTCACTATGAGTCAGAATTGACTCGATAGTTGTGGGTTTATCTGCCTAAGTTGCTCTGGTGGTGCAATGATTAAAACATTTGGCTGCTAACTAAAAGATTGGCAGTTTAAACCCACCAGCTGCTCCATGGGAGAAAGATGAGGCAGTCTGCTTCCATAAAGATTTATAGCCTTGGAAACCCTATGGAGCAGTTGTACTCTATCCCATAGGGTTGCTATGAGTCAGAATTGACTCAATGGAAGTGGGTTTGGTTTTCTTGGCACTTCACATATATTAACTCATTTAATCCTCACAACACGTTATGGATAAGTCATTACGCACACAGAGTAACTAGCCCAAGATCATTTAGCTAATAAGCAGAAGAGTTAAGAATTAAACCCAGACAGTTTGGCTTAGAGTCTATGCTCTTAACCACTGAACTATATTACTTCTAATAAGCACTCAATGAATAGCAGTTATACTGTTAATAACAGAATTAGTTGATTCTTAATTTATATGCCTCTCTATATAAACTGTAAACTCCTCAAGGATAACAATACACAAATTCATCTGTAATAGTTGCAAGAGAACTTATTCCAGAAGCTAACAGTGTAGATTAGAATCTCGGCTCCATAACACATTAGCTCTAAAACCTTGGACAAACTGCTTAGTCATTTAGGATGACTGAGAGGATTAAATGAGTTCATATTTAGACAGTACTTAGAAAAGTGAATGGCAGGATTTAGAAAGTAAATGGCAGCCACTATTATTATATAAAACATATTCATTATCTGAAATGTGATATCATTATTATCATCTGCCCTTCCAGAATCAGGAAAAGTGCCAGAGTTGTCAAAAAATAATTGCAAATCACCAACCCACCCGCATTGAGCATTCCTGTTTCATATGGATTTGTCTTGTTTACATAATTACTCCTTAAAAAAAAGGCTATACCTTCATAACAATGGTAATAATAATGGCTATTGTAACTCCTTAATATTTACTATGTGCCACTGTCCTATGTTTTTTTCATGTATTTAATCATTTAGTAATCCTCACAACGAGCTGATGTTGCAGATACTACAACCATCTTCACTTTTATATGAGGAAATCCAGGCCATAAGTTTATTCACCCAATGTCACATTATCACACAACCAATACATGGCAGAGTCTATATACTTAACTACTGTGCTTTTATTTTGTTATCTCATTTGCAACTTGTTTCATATTCCAAGGTGTATTGTGAAGAATTCAGAATATACAAAACAATCCCAATAAGAATTTGTTGGTGAAACTTTTTCATTAGAAATAGCATAAGTATTAGAAAGTATTTTTTAAATGTTTGAAATGTCTACCTAAAAAGTTATACAAAGATTAAGAACTGAAGTTTATCTCTTAATATGAGATAGGCTTAGCCTGTGAAAATGAGTACATCAGTTAAGCTGAACCATGAAGATGAGGTCTAAGAGTCCCAGCTGTGAATGACTCAAAGGACTAGAGGTACTTCACATACTTAACATCCTATTCTGATGGAAACATAGCACAGAAATGAAATCTCTAAAACAAGACATAGCCCAGAGTTCTGTTACAAAATCTAACCTCAAAACAAAGATTATAAATGCTTTAGGAGATAAGCTTTTTTTTCTCAAGTCTCTTTTGGACTGCTAAAACACAGAAATATTTCAGTTCTCCCTCTACAAACTTCTTCCATAAAGGGCAGCAATTTAAAATTACAAAAATTCTCTAGGATAAATGAAGTACGGACTCATGTCGGAAAAACTGAATCAAAGATCCACAGATTTGAGAGTATTTTTCTCCCATTAAAAGGCCTCATAAGAAAATAAACCACTTGAACTAGCCTGGTCATAGTCATTTAAAAGGAAGAGCAGATTTTCAAAGCCTGGGGAAAAACTAGGTTTTCAGAGCAAACTCTGCAGGGCTGAGCTCCTTGTGGAGACTGCTCCTTTAACGCTGGCAGAAGGGAAAGGAAGTGAGCCATGTCCTGAAAAATACCACTAGGGACATTCCAGCCAATATTTGATAAGGCCTGGGAAAGCTGCCACAAACTCATGGCTGGAAGAAGAAAAACTTGGATCAGAAAGCAGCTGACCAAGAGAAACCATGTTAGGTGTTTAGACTTCCCACCAAACTACAAATTTTCAACAAGAGAGTCCTTTAAACCAATGGCTTTCCTATTTTTTTTTTGTTTTTTTTTTTTGGTTACTGTGACTCACAGCAAGAAATATATACATTATATCATGGCCCATAAATACACACAAACATATATATCTATACACACACACACACATGCTTGTGTGTGTGTGTGTGTGTGTGTGTGGATACCTATATACAACTAAAATACACATACATATATGTAACTGAAGGCATTTGGCTGCTAACCAGAAGCTCAGCAGTTCAAACCCACCAGCCCCTCTGTGGAAGGAAGATGGGGCAATCCACATCTGTAAAGATTTGCAGCCTTGGAAATGATTTAAATGATTTAAACTCTGACTAGCACAGGAGATTCTAAGGACATGTTTTACAATGGCCTTGATTCCTTCCCTCACCCTATAACCTCATAGCCAACTTGAGAAAGCTCAGTGGAGCTTCTACTCTTGGAAAAGTGACTTGTTCTTAAGTGTTTGGATGAAGGCCATTGTGACAGTTAAGGTTCTGTGTCAACTTGGCTGGTTTTCAGTGGCTAGGCAGCTGGATGTAGTAATTCCCCATGAGGAGACTGGTAATCAACTCCATGGTGCAATCTACTGTGAGCAGCTGAGTAGCTACCTTAGGGATGTGGTCTCCTTCCAGTATATAAGAAGCTTTGAGGAAGGCCCCTAACTGTTAGCACATCTGGATCCTGCATTTGACTGAGTATCTCAATGGCCTGTCATGTTGTCTGCAAATCTTAGGAGTGCTAATGGACTTGAATTAGTGGCCTGCTGTGTTTCTTGATAATTTTGGGACTATGCCATTTTACTTGCCGACCTTGGGTTTGTAAGTCTCAGCAGCCAGCAGCTGCCTGAGTTAAGAGAAGCCTCCAGCTTCAGAAGACCAGGAGCAAGAGACACAGCTGAAGTCCAAGGTGGAGGGGCCTTTTCCCAGCCCCTAGTGCTAGCACTTTGAACTTGGACTATTAACCTCCTAAACTGTAAGAGAATAAATCCTTATTTGTTAAAGCCATCCTTTTGTAGTATAGCTGTTAGAGCAGCACTAGAGGACCAAAACAGTCACCCAGAAGGGTGTCTCCTCCAAATTTCACCATTTCTCACTGTGGTAGCTCCTCAGTCTGTCTACTCTTTAAATGCTGGTGATCCCCACTACTCTGTTTTTGGTCTTTTTATATTATAATGACTGTTTCCATTTCCATGGCCTCCACTACCAATATAGGATAATTACTCATAAATTCAGCACTCTAAACCCCAATTCCCAACTTTCAACTACTTACTGATCACTCATTTGTCAGTTTGATGTACTGTGGTGGTTTTTGTATTGCTGTGAGACTAGAAGCTATGCCACTGGTATTTCAAATACTAGCAGGGTCACCTATGGGGGAAAGGTTTCAGCAGGGCTTCCAGACTAAGATAGACTAGGAAAAAGGTCCTGGCAATGTACTTCTGAAAAGACTGGCCACTGAAAACCTTATGAATAGCAGCTGAACATTGTCTCAGATCATGCTGGAAGACAAGCCCCTCAGGTTAGAAAGCACTCAAAATACAACTAGGGAAGAACATCTCATAGTAGAGTCTCATAGCATGACTCAAACTGAGAAGAAACAGCTGTAAATATCCATTAATAATCAGAATGTGGAATGTACAAAATATGAATCTAAGCAAATTGGAAGTGGTCAAAAACAAAATGGAACATGTAAAGATTGATATCCTATGCATTAGTGAGCTGAAATGGACTAGTATTGGCAGTTTTGAATTGGATAATCATATGGTCTACTATGACGGGAATGACAAACTGAAGAAAAATGATATTGCTATCATCGTCAAAAAGAACATTTCAAGATATATCTATCCTAAAGTACAATGTAATATCCATACACCTACAAGGAAGGCCAGTTAACACAACTATTATTCAAATTTATGTACTAATAATCACTAATGCAAAGATGAGGAAGCTGAAGATTTTTACCAACTTCTGCAGTCTGAAATTAATCAAACAGGCAGGCAATCAAGATACACTGATAATTACTGGTGATTGGATGCAAAAGTTGGAAACAAAGAGGATGGCACAGGGCTGGGCAGTGTTTTATTATGTTGTACCCTGGGTAGCTGTGAGTCAGACCCACTCAATGGCGCCTAACAATAACAACCACCTTTCACACATTTCCAAATGAACTGTCCCATAGATTTCAAAAACACAGTGTCAGAAATTGTACTTATAATCTCTCTTCCCTATCTCCTCACTCAAATATTCTTATTTAATAGTATGCCTTATCTCAAAGAATAGCACCACACTCCATCCTTCACCTGAACCACAAATCTGTGGGTTATCATTTCTAATATCCTTTTCCTTTGCCTCTGCACTCAGTGTAACCATTTCTACCTTCTTAGCATTCAGTAAGATGCATGAAAAGATTTAATAATCGGCTCTGCAGGGAAAAAGATCCTTGACTTGCAGTGTTTGCCTATTTCTGTGGTGTAAAAATACCTCTACCATAGCCAATTTTAAGCAACAAACATGAAAATCACTGACTGGGAGTTAGGAAGAGATGCACACAAACAGCTCTTGCACACCACTGTTTATTCCTCAGAACCATTTCCTTCTCTCCATGCCCACTGACAACTGCCTTAATTCAGGTCTTCATCTTCTTTCTCCTAGACTAACAAAATAGAATCATTGTGGATCTCCAGACCTCATACTCCACCACTCCATCTGATACAGTATATCTTTCTAAACTTTAAAAACAAAACAAAACAAAAAATTACTGCCATTGAGTCAATTCCAACTCACAGCAACCCCCACTGGGTTTCCAAGGCTGCAAATCTTTACAGAAGCAGACTGCCTCGTCTTTTTTCCACAGAGCAACTGGTGGCTTTGAACTGCAGACTTTTTGGTTAGAAGCCAAATGCCTTAACCACTTTACTACCAGAGCTCCTTATATCTTTCCAAGGTATACCCAAAATATCTTTCAAGTTTCATCATGTAATGCCCCTACCTAAATTCCGTCAATAGTTCTCTTTTTATCTTTTTATCCTTATGTATAAAGCTTGATAGTTCGGTCCTTATCTACTCTTTTGTTTCCTCTCTTGATACACCACCCTCATAACCTCTATTCCAATCACACTGACATACATGATATTCCCAAATATATCATGCTGTTCCCTACCTCTGTACCTCTCATCATTCTATTCTCACTCCCTAGAACAATCTTCCTCAATTTTCCACTTAGCAAGTACCTACTCATATTTTAAATGTCAGTTTAAATTTCTTCTCTGGAAGCTCTTCCTGAACTTCTTAAGTAGAGTTGATGCCTTCCACTATTTTTACCCCTAAAATATTTCAGCACTTATAACACCTTTATTGCATCTACTTCTTTTCATATCCATCTCCTTTCAGTAGATATGAGCTTCTTGAGGGCAAAGAATGGATTATATTCATCTCTGAAACAAGCATGTAGTACAGTGATGGTATACAGTAAGTTCTCAATCAATAGTGACTTATTATCCCAGGCAACTACCACTCTAAGACCAGCATATAGTAATTGCTTGATAAAGGTCTATCGAATTAAAATATTTCAATATGTTCTTGCCATCTTCCCAAAGCCAGCAGACTGCAAAGATATCCAAGCATCTTCCAGATTGTTAGGGAGCCCAAAATCTACTCTCATACTCAAAGAGCTCGTTCTGCAATTTTTTTTTCTTCTGGCCTCCCACTAGACTGTTAGCTCCTCAAAAGGCAGGATCTATAGCTTAGTTTTCTTTCTTAATATTCTCTGTATATAACAGACGATCTGGAACACAGAAGATCCTCAATAAATATTTGTGTAACCCATAAATGATGGGCCTTTCCAGAACTACAGTCCAAAAGCTTTGGAGTTGTGGTCCCCTCCAAATATAATGGCCAACACCAAGAGAAACATGGCTCTCCTCTTTCCCTGAAAGAAAGCTTTATGGTATCATTGTCTAAAGGTAATCCACTGCCAAATAGCTATTTATGTGGCATTCAACACATAGAAGAAAAATAAAAGCCTTAAGTCCAGACACTCGAAATGAACTGACAGTATTCTCTCTTTCCAGATCCATCCTGCTACACCCAGACTGAAAGCTATGATGCATGGTTAAAGTCTGATTCAAATTTAAGAGAAAACCAATACTTCTCTGCCTATAGAACAAAGTATAGTAACAGCTTAGAAGAGTTGATAAAATGGACATGCTACTTTTTTTCTACCCAAAAGGAAACTTCTCCCTCATTGTTGGGTGTGATTTGGGGGGTTTATCAATCATGTGGCCTACCTCTCTCACTATCAAGATTGGCAAATGACCAATTAGCAACCTCCTCTCTCCCAGGAATTTAAATACTGTGTGGCATTACATGAAGACAGAAAATAATTGCAGGGAGTCAATTAAGTCACTCCCTGAATGGTTCCTGGTACATGTGCCCTGGAACGGCCTTAGTTCCTTATCTTCACAAGGCCAACTATTTCCTTGTTCTTGAGACTCACATGGTAATCTCCCAATAAGTTTTTTTTTTTCCTTATATTAGCCAATTTTGTGCTCTCAATCAAGAATACTGACACACATAATGGGCACTGGAAGTTAGGTATGACTAACTGTGGACCCAAAATACATGTGGTAGTTCAGTTTGTGTGTCAACTTGGCTGGGCCTGGTTGAGTGACTGGGCAGCTGATGGTAGTTATTCCCCATGATGAGACTGGCAATCAACTCCATGGTGGGATCTACCACAAGCAGCTGAGTAGCTGCCTTTGGGATGTGGACTGCTTCCTGTATATAAGGAGAAGCTTTGAGAATGGTTTCTAGCCTATGGTACACTTGAACCCTGCATGTAGCCATGTCATTGCTCAGCAGCCTGTCATGCTCTGCTGACCTTGGGACATACAATGGACTTAAGTTAATGGCTGCCATGTGGTTTGGTAACATCGGGACTGTGCCTTTTTACTTGTCAACCTTGGCGCTTTTCAGCCTCAGCAGCCAGCAGCTGTCTGAGTGAAGAAATGCCTCTAGCTCCAGGAGCAGGAGGCAGAGTTGGACCCCAAGGTTGAGGGGCTTTCACCCAGCCCCTAGAGCCTGGCACTTTGAACTTGGACTTAAAGTCTCCAGACTGTAAGAGAATAAACTCCTGTTTGTTAAGGCCATTCCATTTGTGGTATATTCTTGTCAGAGCGGCACTAGGTAACCAGAACAATACAGAAATGGGAGCAAGCAGTAAGGATTACCCCCTCCAGGCTTAAAAGCACATGACCAGCCATCTAAGGTGTAACTATTGGTCTCTCCTCATCCAGAATAAAGAAGAGGGAAGAAAATCAAAGATGCAAGGAAACAATTAGTCCAAAGGACTAATGGAGCATGTGAACCCCAGTTCCATGACTCTGAGGCCAGAAGAACTAGATGGTATCCACCTATCACTTCTGATCACTCCTCACAATAGGAGGTCCTGGATAGCGGGGGAAGAAATATGGAACAAAACTCAAAATCACACCAAAAAATACACACACACACACACACACACACACAAAACAGGCTTACTTCTCTGATAAAGACTGGTAGAACCCTCAAGACCATGACCCTTAGACACCCTTCAAGCCTAGAACTGAACCCACCCCTGTGACTCAACTTTTAGCCAAAGGACAGGCAGGCCCATAAGGTGAACATAACACCAGGGAGGTACACACTCCTTAGAACAATCAACCATATGAGATCAAAAGAGCAACATTTGTCCAGAGATAAAGCTCAGAAGGCAGGAAGGGACAGGAAAGAGGATCAAATGGAAACAGTGACCATAGGCAGGAAGTCAGAGAAGTGCTATTGCATTATGGAAATTAAAATCAATGTGTATGAACTGGTGAGTGGAAAAGCAATTTGCTCTGTAAATTTTCACACAAATAACAATAAAAAGTTAAATTAAAAAAAAAAAAAAAAAGGATTCTCCTATCCACTGCTAAGAATTTGTGCTTACAACCTTTTTATGTACTTGCAAAACAGTTGTTTTACACTGTTGTATTTTTTACTGTTTTACACTGTTGTATTTACCCTCTTGTATTTTGGGACAAAGGAGCTCTGGTACCGTAGTGCCTAAGGCATATGACTGCTAACCAGAAGGCTGGCAGTTCAAACCCACCAGCCACTCCTCGGAAGGAAGACGGGGCAATCTACTTCCATAGTGATACTTCCTAGGAAACCCAAGGAGGGGTCACTGTGAGTCGGGTCCAACTCAACGGCACATAACAACAACAACATTTTGGGACAAAGTTAACATGCCTCCCCAGACTACATCTTTAGGGAAGATGTCATTCCTAGCAGCTTTTGGTAAGATCCTGGAAATGACTTAGCTTCAGCCAAGGTCTGAACACAGGAGAAAACTCTGCCTCACTTAGGCCCTTTCTGCTGGTAGCAATCCAAGATGACAGAGAGTCAAGTAATCATTAACTACAAATTTTAAATTCTTGGCCCCAAACCAAAGATAACACTAGAAAATGTATGAAAAAAGAAGGAAACCACAAAAGAGAAGTTTGGAACCAAGAGAACTGAAGGAAGCCTGATTCTCCAAGTCACTTCTGACATATACTCACTTCCTGAAAAAGAGCTAAGAGATGGGATGAAGCTAGGCATGAGGCACAGATTAGACATGCCTTAATCCTCACTGCCGTCGAGTCTTTCTGATTCACAGTGACCTTTCCTTGGATTTCCAAGGTGGTATCTCTATGGAAGTAGATTGCCCAGTCTTCCTTCTGCAAAGTGGCTGGTGAGTTTGAACCGCCAGCCTTCTGGTTAACAGTCAAACGCCTTAGGCACTACACCACTAGAGCTCCCTTGTTGTTGTTGTTATGTGCCGTTGAGTCAGCCCTGACTCATAGCGACCCCTTCTTGGGTTTCCGAGGCAGTATCACTACGGAAGTAGGATTGCCCAACCTTCCTTCCGAGGAGTGGCTGGTGGGTTTGAACCGCCAGCCTTCTGGTTAGCAGTCAAGTGCCTTAGCCACTATGCTACCAGAGCTCCCTAGAAGTAAAAAATAAGCAGAAAAATTAAGGTTGAAAGATAGGCAGCGCACCAAGGTCTACTTCCAAGAAAGAAGCCCCCAGGCTAATGCCTAGAGTCAAGGATCAACCCAGAGTGGAAAATGAGTTGAACTTCCCTAGAAATGTTGGCAAATAAAAACCTATCATTGCTCCAAAAGCAGTCTCCAAGCTCTCTAACCCACATCACCATCAGAATTTAGGATGCTAAAATAATATATCCCCATTAGAAAAATCTGACCCAGTATCCTCTGAATCATGTCCATGGAATTATATGAGGCAACAAAGAACAGACCCAATAGTAGCCAGATACATAAGGCAATGACCTATATCAACCATCTACACATGCCTATAATATTGAAGGAAAAAAAAAAAAGTCTAATCATGGAATTAACTACTACTACCTAGGGCATTTGACTGCTAACCAGAAGGCTGGAGGTTCAAACCCACCAGCCACTCCTTGGAAGGACAGTTGGGCAATATACTTCCATAGTGATACCGCCTCAGAAACCCAAGGAGGGGTCGCTATGAGTTGGGTCAGACTCCACGGCACATAACAACAACAGCACCTAGTTGCCACTGAATCAATCCCTACTCATAGTGACTCCATATATGTCAGAGTAGAACTGTGCTCTATATGACTTTCAGTAGTTGATTTTTTGGAAGTAGATCTCCAGGCATTTCTTCTGAGGTACATATGGCTGGACTCAAACTTCCAACCTTGCAGTTAGCAACTGAGCACAGTAACCATTTGCACCCAGGGGCTCCAATCATGGAACCAACCAAAAAACAAAGCCATTGGCATCAAATCAATTCTGACTCATAGCAACCCTATAGGACAGAGTAGAACTGACTCATAGGGTTTCTAAAGCTATAAATCTTATGGAAGCAGACTGCCTCATCTTTCTCTTGCAGAAAGGCTGATGGGTTTGAACCACTAACCTTTTGGTTATCAGCCAAATGTTTTAACCACTGTGCCACCAGAGCTTCTAATCATGTAACAGTACTGGCTAAATACAATGGCCTCAGTAACATCCAAGACTACTGTCAACCTAACATCCAAGGTATGTCACCAATTTTCTACAAAGAGACAGGGAAAATAGGAAAAGCATTAACTGTGGGAAATAAATGTTGGTTAATGAGATAGTTCATAAGCAAGGAGTAGGTGCAGTGTATTTCTACTAAATAGCACAGAATCATTTGGGAGCAGAGAAAAATTCCCAATGCTGTATTATAAAGAAAGGCCTGCTGCTTACTTACTAAGGAGAGAAAAATGTGATTTGCCCAGACCTACTCCATTCTTCCTTCATTTGTATTAATTGCCATGAGAAAGCCTGTTGTCGTTGTTGTTGTTGATTGCCGTCGAGTC
>NW_006921751.1:4032055-4058039 GCF_000298275.1 Orycteropus afer afer
AACCTTCCTTCCGAGGAGTGGCTGGTGGGTTTGAACCGCCAGCCTTCTGGTGAGCAGTCAAGTGCCTTAGGCACTATGCTACCAGAGCTCCTATGAGAAAGCCTCCTAGAAACAAACTATAATGAAACCTGTGAGAGCTGGAACTCGACAGGACAGCCTTGTTTTTGTGGGTGTTGAAAGTTTTCTGCCTTGGACAGTGTAGTCTTACTACTTTTCTATCTCTCCTACTAGAAAACATTTGGGTTTTCCTTCTCTGACAGGTTCTGCCTTGCACCGGTTCCATCTTTCACAGGTTTTACTATATAAGGAATATTTATTTCTGTGAGCAGAGGAGAGAACATAGGGTGGGTGGGGTTGTGGATGAGGCAGGCCTGGAATGATTCTGCTGAAGATATTTTAACACTGATGAACATTAGGCCATCATTTGTGCTCATTAAAATAGTGCTGGGTAGTGAGAGGGAAGCTGGCACTTTTTCCTGTAGAGGAGATGGCCCTAGGGGTTTGAACAGCAGTTGGGATACAGCTGCCATGGCTAAACCTAAGCAAGTATAGATTTCACATCAGACTGAAGTAATTTCATACCATCCCATGCTGCCAAATTTAAAATGCCAATGGAGGAAAAATATTGGTGAAGTAAGTCTTTAAAATAGATAACTATTTTAAGTACTGATTCCATGTGTAACTGAAATTTTTATTGTTGAGGTCCATGAAAGACAGTTATTATGATGTCAAGAATTCAATCAACAATTGTACTGCTCAGCAAATTGAATGAAATACAATGTTCTGTTCTTAGAAGGTGGTACAGGCACAACAAATTCAAAGCCACTAGACACTGAACTTCTTTATTCAAAATGTCTTTTTTAGAAAAATGTCCACTACAAGGAAAGTTCTTTTCTCTTTATCTTCCTTTAATAGTTCTATTCCTTATAAGCAGTGGGCTCCTAAGTGATATGTTACATAAGGAGGTATACTATGGCTTGTGGTACCACAAGACACACTTCCCTAAGATAAGCCAGAGATGGAAGCAATTCACAGAGAGAGAGAGAGAGACTCACCAAATGCCTTCTTAGGTTCTATTAACTTCAAGGTAAATAGTTCCTCTTTTTTTAATTCTTTTAGCTTCTTAGCAACATCATAATGACGCCATCCAACGATTCTTTCTCCATTTATGGATTCAATATGATCTCCCACACAGATTGTTTTAACAGAGTCAATAAGGCTACCAGCTTTGATTCTCTGAAAAAAAAGAAAATTACCCGTAACATATAATGTAAAATAGAACTGTACAACATAACTTTTCATACTCATGGGGTAATTTATATAATGTATTGACATATTAGCAATGTAGTTCAAGGCTCAATTACAGATGGAAGACTAAGAAACAAAAGACAAACATCTCACCTCCATCTCTTCCTCTTCTTGATCATTCAGAACTCAACCTCAATCTTCCTACCTCCTCTGGGAAGCTTTACCTGACATTTTCTAGTCTCCCCACCCACCCTCCCCAAGAGAGGGCAAGGTGCAACTCTCATGCTCTACAGTATTTTTTCTCCTTACACTGAGCTCTAAGCTAAGCACTTCACATTTGCTACCTCATTTAATTCTAACTTTTAAGAGACTCTCACATAACAGATGCGGAAATTTGAGACTTAGAAAGATAAGCAACTTTTCCATGTTTGACGTTTGTTGTTGTTGTTAGTTGCTGTAAAGTTGATTCCAACTCATGGCAACCCCGTATGTGCAGAGTTGAACTGTTCCATAGGGTTTTCAAAGCTGTGACCTTTCAGAAAAAGATTGCCAGCCATGTCTTCTGAGGTATTTCTAAGTAAGATCAAACCACCAACCATTTAGCTAGTAGTAGTTAAGGGCTTAACTGTTTGTACCACCCAGGGACTCCTAAAGTTCAACATACTACCCTGTAATTGTTCATTTACCTTCCAATCACTAATACTAAATTGTAATGTTTTAGGGGACATTCACCATTGTATGCCCTGTGCCTAGCACAATGATTGCCATGGAAAAGTCGTACCATAAATGATCTCTGAATCATTTCAACATGAGGCTCATAAGAACAGAGGTTGAGTTTTTCCTACTGGCTACATTTTCTAAACCTCAGTTATCAATGCAAAGACTCAAATAGTATAATCTTAGCTAAGAGTGATACCTAACCAAAGATAGGTGTGCTTACTATTTTGAAAGCCAGTAAGGGTAATTACTTCTGTAGTAATACTGCCTCAGAAATTCAAGGAGGGATCATCATGAGTTGGATCCAAATCAATGGCAGTTAGTTTGGCTTTTTTTTTGTTTTGTTTTAAGGGTAATTTTATACTACCATTTTTTATTTATGTAAGTGATGACAACTCAGAACCCAAGGAGAAGCTTCAAGTTAATCTTTCTTAAATTTGTCTTACTTTTATACACCACATCCACCAACCATCCATGATGCAGAGTCTCAAAATAAGGCCAAGACGGCAACAAAAATTTCTGAAAGGACCTTTAGGATAATTGCTCTAGAAAATTCTTCAGTGGCAACAGCTCTACAGAAGGATGTACAAGATCTTTCACAGTGGTAAGGAACTGGGCAACATGAAGGCCACAGTCTACCTCAGGAATCACAGAATTCTTCATAGGGATGATCAGATAGAAGTATTAGGGGCTGCTGCTAATGTTTAATAAAGTATGTGTATTCCCCACCCTTGGTAGGTGTTAGGTGGGACCAGTGGGGTGATCTTTGTGCCTGAAAGTCATGAGATAGACTGATCTCATGTACCCAAGCATCTCCATAATATTATTACCAGAAAAAAAAAAAAAAAAAAAGTTGTAAAAGACTGAAGTGGAAAGATTAGCCATTTTTAATTTTTAAATTATAATATACGAAAAGGAGCTCTGGTGCCATAGTGCCTAGGCATTTGACCACTAACCAGAAGGCTGGTGGTTCAAACCCACCAGCCACTCCTTGGAAGGACAATTGGGCAATCTACTTCCATAGTGATACTGCCTTGGAAACCCAAGTAGGGGTCACTGTGAGTCGGATCTGACTCAACAGAAGTGAGTGTGGTTTTGGTTTTGATAATATAACAAAACTCATAGTCCGCTTCCTTTTACTCCAAAATTTTAAGAATATTTCTATGTTCACTGCCATGGTAACTGTTAAGGGGAATTATGCAAATGACACAATGCCATTTCAAACAGAGCATATTATTTGTTACCCAAAACCCACCAAACCAAACCCAATACCATCAAGTCAATTTATAAATAGTCAGTAATGACCCTATAAAACAGAGTAAAATTGCCCCATAGGGTTTTCAAGGCTATAAATCTTTACAAAAGCATACTGTTTCATCTTTCTCCCACAGAGGGGATGGTAGGTTTGAACCACTGAACTTTCAGTTAGTAGCCAAGCACTTTAAACACTGTGTCCTCTTATTTGTCACCACAAATAGTTAATTATAAAGCAAGGAAACTATAGCTTTCAAAATCTGACATTATTTTATTATAAATATGTATTAGCCTTATATAACCAACAGAAATGACAGTAACCACAAATACGCCACTTAGTAAAACTGGAATTTCTAAACTGTCACAGAAAAATAAACAAGGTCAAATAAAAGATTAATGTCTAAAGAAAAAAAATTATAAAAATTCTTTATTAAATACTCTGTTACATAACCAATCTTAAGCCATTAAGAGAATTCAAAAAAATCTGTTTAACTTTACTTTTTCTTCATTTGTATTCCAATTTTTCTTTAATCAATTATACTATACAAATTTCAGTGTCCTGTTACATATTATTTTCATTTTTAAGACTTATTGTTATAATTTTATTTAAAATAAGAATTACATGTTGTTGTTGTTGTTGTTTGCCGTCGAGTCAGCCCCGACTCATAGCGACCCCTCCTTGGGTTTCCGAGGCAGTATCACTACGGAAGTAGGATTGCCCAACCTTCCTTCCAAGGAGTGGCTGGTGGGTTTGAACCGCCTGCCTTCTGGTTACCAGTCAAGTGCCTTAGCCACTATGATTACATAGAATTCATAAAGTAAAAGATCTTAAAGATATATATAAACCTTATCACCAAATTAAAGGTCAGAGTAACAGGAACTTAGTAAAAGTCAAAGTAACAGGAACCTAGACTCACCCAGCCTGTGAGTAGTCACAGAGGTCATCAGAAGGGTGTCTAGGCAGAGGAAAGAAAGGAAGTTACCAAAAGTCAGAACAGGCAGTCAAGTGAGAATACAGATGGGCAAGGGAAAAATCAAAGTAGTTATCAGAGGCAGCAGAACAGGATCTGGGACAAGGAGACAGGATGATATAAAGGACCTAAAGAAAAGCATCATAAAGTCAACTCCACATAGAAGCAAAAAAGTTGGAGAATTTGAATATACATTCTACGGGTTTCCTGAGCCCTATCCTTCTAAGTGGGTAAAGCATGAAGTAGCAACTGAAATGAGTTTCTGGAGATTAATTGCCAAAGAGATAAGGAGGCCCCATCCTCTGACCTCCTCTAACCCCACAAGAGGAGAATCACCATCAGTAGCCCAAGGCCTATTCCTGCAAGGCCAGATATGGGGCCTCCCTCCAACCATTGCTTTCACCAACCTTGACACCAACCATTCCTCCCACAGCACCCACCACCTCTCTGCTAGGTTCAGTAATTCACTGCAGTGTCCACAAAGAACTCACAGATTATGGGGTTTATTAGGGAAGTAACAGGCTATAATTCAAATTCAAGAACAGGCTCAGTCTCTCTCAGCCCACCATCTCTCAGCTCTCTCCCAGCAGTGCATGCCTCTCCGTGTCTCTCACATCTCTCTCTCAGCAATGTGTGTCTCTCAGCCAGCAGTGAGAGATTCCTTCTCCCTCTAGGAGGGCTCCTATTGAGCCTGGCAGAATGGCCAAACTAACCAATCCCAACATTAGAATTCTATCCACCTCAGAGAGACCGAACTTCCCCAGAAGGTTGCTTCATGCCACTCTCAACAGAAATACTCCAGGTAGATAACTTTAACAATCAAGAGCTATTCAGTTGCTCGTGGCAAATTCCACTACAGAGTTTACAAAGACTATGGCTAGAAAGCCACATTATGTAATTTACTACACCACAATTTGATAATTGTACTATAACTTGTTAGAGATTACTAACATTGCTAAATATGCTACTCAGCTACAAAGGGTTAAGAGCAGAAAAAAGAGATGCACTAATTCTATGCTTATATTTACAGGATCACTTATATCATTCTCTGTATAACACATGAACTTTCTCTTACCTGGCTTTCCAACTTAATGCTGCAAGGACAGAAGGAACTCATTATTATTTTTTGGAAGACAGAATTTACAATATATATAAACCCAAAGATTCTCAACCATTTCAGATCTTTATTATAGTATATTCCATTATATTCATCCCGTATAGTTATAGAACTCCATCTTCTCATCAGAGACATTAGTAGAACTCTAGGATAGCATCCTACCCTCCTCAAAACCTTGAGCATCAGGCACAATGATTGTCTGAGTCACAATGCTCAGCAACTTTCAGATCTGTGCTACTGACCCGTCCAACACTGTCCCCAAACCTTATTTGTAAGAATAAAATAACACTCACATTATAATTATAAATATTATAAATAGTTACCTTATTTAATCCTCCAACAATCCTAAACTCATTGCCATCTAATGAATTCTGACTTACAGTGACCCTATAGGACAGAGCAGAAATGTCCCACAGGGTATCAAAGGCTGTGACCTTTATGGAAGTGTACTGACACATCTTTCTCCTGTGGACCAGCTGGTGGTTTCTAACAGCTGATGTTCAGTTACCAGCCAAGCACTTAACCAGTGCACCACTTCTTGCCCAACAATGCTAGGAGAATACTTATTATTCCATTTAATGTATGAAAAAACCAAGACACCAGATTAGGCAGCTTGACCAAAACAGCACAGCCTCTAAACAGCAAAACTGGATCTCAAACTAAGGTGGTATAATTGTAAAATGCCATGCCATGCCATTTCCACAAAACACGTAGAATCAGATAGATCTAACTAACAAGATCAGATGGCTAGTCAAAAAAGAAGAAGAAGAAGAAGAAGAAGAAGAAAGTCAGGTCTAGAGCCCAAGGTCTTCTGATTCTGCAGCAGTGTTTCGGGTTATAAACATACCACTGCCAATGAGTCAATTATGACTCACAGCAACTCTATAGAACAGAGTGGGAACTGCCTCACAGAGTTTCGAAGGCTGTAAATCTGTACAGAAACAGACTGCCTAATCTTTTCCATGGAGCAGCTGGTGGGTTCAAATTGCCAACCCTTTTGTTAGCAGCTAGGTGCATTAACCACTGTGACACCAAAGCTCCTTGTTTTGGGTTATAGTTATCCAAAATGATCTATCACCTCTGAACTCTGAAATTTCCTTCTTTGACCACTTTACCTGTCTACTTCCCCTTTCCTTCCACAGAATCTGTTTTTCATCTATATCCTGACTCCCAGATCTCAACCATTATCTATTTTCTTAGGTCATCACTTCTAGTCTCACTTTACATCCTGCTATTCATAGATCCTAACTTCCAATAAAAGGCACCCTGTCCCCTTGACCTCCTATACTACAGCCTTGCTGTTTTTTACCTCTGGATAATTAAATTAGCAAAAATTAGGAATATGTGATCATCCTATTTCTCAGAATGAAGATCACTCTAAAATGTAATACATTTTAGTTTTACTAAACAGTACTCCAAATAATAAAGACTTCTATATAGGAGCCCTGGTAGCATAGTACCTAAGGCACTTGACTGCTAACTAGAAGGCTGGCAGTTCAAACCCACCAGCCACTCCTCAGAAGGAAGATTGGGCAATCTACTTCTGTAGTGATACTGCCTCAGAAACCCAAGGAGGGGCCGCTATGAGTCGGGTCCAACTTGACGGCACACAACAACAACATGAGATATGAAATATGAGAGTATTCTGAGTATGACAGGTTTTGTGGTTATTCACATTTCAATTCAATATGAACTCTGGTCTTTAAAGAAAATGTAAATTTAACTTCATTTTTAGTTTCATGATATAAATCCTTATTTTTATTCTGAATCTGAAAATATATGTCTCTTCTCTTAAACCAGGCATCAGCAGATTGTGGCTTATAAGCCAAATTCAGCCTATTACCTGTTTTTATTCAGCCTGAAAATTATAAATGGTTTTCACCTTTTTAAAGGTTAAAAAAATATCAAAAGGAGCATAGTATTTGTGACATGAAAATTATATGAAATTCAAGTTTCAGTGTCCATAAAAGTCATGCTTATTCACTTATGCATTATCTATGGCTGTTTTCAAGCTACAATGGCAAAGTTGAGTAGTTACAACAGGAACCATATGGCCCACAAAGCCTTAAATATTAACTATCTAGTCCTTTACAGGGGAGCTCTGGTAGCATAGTGGCTAAGGCATTTGACTGCTAACCAGAAGGCTGGCGGTTCAAACCCACCAGCCACTCCTCGGAAGGAAGATGGGACAATCTACTTCCATAGTGATACTGCCTGGGAAACCGAAGGAGGGGGTCACTATGAGTTGGGTCTGACTTGACGGCACATAACAACAACAAGTCCTTTATAGAAAAATAATGTCAACCTCTGCCTTTAACTGTATTAGGAATTTATAGGTGGTGTTGTAAGTAAAGACATGTTGAATTTTCTGATTATTTATATACTATATTTTGTGTTAGGAAATGTTGAGATTTGAGTACTATAATCATAAATGTTTAAATCTACTGTCTTTTCACCTGAAAAGTTTCATCAGGAATGAAAATTAACATCAATAATAGTGGGATAAATCAATACCATGGACCTTCTGATGCAGTGCACTGAGAATGTTGTTAGCTGCCACCAACTCAATTCCAATTCATGGTGACCCCATGTGTAAAGAGTAGAACTGTTCCATTAAGTTTTCAAGGCTGTGACCTTTCAGAAGCAGATCACTGGGCTTGTCTTTTGAGGTGCCTCTGGGTGGGTTCAAACCACCAACCTTATATTAGTAGCCAAGCACTTAACCATTTGCACCATCCAAGGACTCAAGAAGAGAAGAATATGGCATCATTTCTGTAATTCTCCTGGCAAAAACACATATATAACCAATTGTCAACATGAGGAAGCATCAGACAAGCCCAAATCGAGGGACATCCTATAGATGGATGTGTGGAACTATTCTAGATTAAAGAAAACCAAAACTAAATGAAAACTAAATGAAATGCATGATTCTTGATTAAACCTGCATGGGAAACTGTTGGGGGAAACAATGCTAAAAAGGACAATTAGGACAGATAGTAAAGCTGCAATATAGACCATTAGATTAGTTTTAAAATATTATATCAGTGTTAGATTTCTTGAATTTCATAAACGTACTATAGTTGTACATAATGGAATAGCCTTACTCTTAGTAAATATACACTAAAATATTAAAGGGTAAATGGGCATAACCACCACTCATCGGCCAGTTTGTCATACTGTGGTGGCTTGCATGTTGCTGTGAGGGTAGAGGCTAAGTCACCAGTATTTCAAATACCAGCAGGCTCACCCAGGTAGACAGGTTCTGATGTACACAGGGTTGCTATGAGCTGGAGACGACTTGATGGCACCTAACAACAACAACAAATGGGCATAATGTAAAAAACAAGAAAACCTATATTACAAAGTAGTAAAAAGTGGCAAATCTGGATAGAAGATACAGGAATCCTTTGTATTATTATCACAACTTCTCTATAATTTCAAAAAATACATTTTTTATATAAATCTTGTACACAATATGATTTCAACTCTCTTCTAAGTTGAACCATATGTTGGCAGTTTGGCTTTTGCTCCACTTTCTCCTTTCCCACCATGTTCCTTGTCTCTACAGGGATAGTGACTAGTACTCTGAGGCACAGACATGTTTGATACAGCACTTAAAATAATAATAGAAATACAAGCTTTTGGACGTCAGAGGACAAGATCTAGAAAGTCCACGTATGTTTGCAAATCTTCCAAGCTCTTCTCTGCTAACATTAGAAAGGCACTGCTGCATGTGCCTCATGTCCTGAGCTTCCCCTAGATAATCCCACATGACTTTCCCAACTCTCGGATTTTCCATTTGGTCACCCTCTCAACCTTCAGTACAGTCATATCTCTTGCAGAGCTAAAAATAGCCAATCTATCAAGTGGGAAGTTAAATAAAGTACTATTTACAGTTAAGCAGATAACTTCCCCAAGACTATTTCTTCAATGATGACAATACAAAAGCAAATTAGGAATTTAGATAAAATAAAGGCACAAAACTTGTTCTGTGGCATGAAACTTAGCACTAATTCTTAGCTTAGTGGTTAGGAATGCTAGCTTGGGAGTCAAATCACTATATTCAAATGCTGAATTTGTTCAGTTGTATAATTTTGGGCAAGTTACTTATCCTTCCTGGCCTTGATTCTACATCTGCCAAAGAGTAGTTGCTAATAGTATCTACCATGGATAAATCTAACAGATATCATGTTGAATGAAAAAAAAATAATAACCCAGAAATGGTAGGATATAATTATGATTCCACTGATAATGTACTAGAACAAGAAAAACTATGGGGCTAGAGGTCACATAGTAGTATCTTCAGGGAATGAAGAATGTTGACAGGAAAGGGGCACACAAGAGCCTTTGGGGTGGTAAAAATGCTCTATACCTTCAACTGGGTAGTGGTTACACAGATGTATACATGTAAACGTTTATTAAATTGTACATTTAAAATCTGTGCATTCTAACTTTAAAGATTAGATAGGAAACTTAGGGGACAGTGAGTTTATGTTACTAGGGGAGGAATAACTCAGAAAAGGAGGATGAGAATGGTTGGACAACTCGAAGAATGTAATCAATGTCACTGAATTGTGCATGTAGGAAATATTGGTGTATATTTGCTATGGATATTCTCAACAAAAAAAATAATAATTTAAAAAAATGTTCTGCATTTTAACTATTAGTTATACCTGAACAAAAAAATAAGTGAAAAGAAAAAAGCATAGTACCAAACAAATAGAACAGTTACAAAGATTAAATGAGAAAATATATATAACTTTCTTACTACGTGGTAAGCACTTGATATATTAGTTGTTATTATTACAACTACTTATTACACATATGCAACTGTCATTGTTCAAAGGTGAGTCTGTTTCTTTCTACCACTCCTCAATTCTTATAATTTATCATATTATTTTCAAACTTCTTTTTCTTGACTTTACAGCTCTATATTGCAATTTGCATTTAAATAAATGAATTTTTGATTCAGATAATGTTGAAGAACATTTTTATAGTAGCAAATAAGGTACACCAAAAATATGTGCAGATGGAAGTGCTACTAAATCAGTGAAATCGGCATGACTTCATCAGACGTTAATGAGCTACAGACCTGGAAGAGCTTATATGGATAATGAGTAAGGACCAGGACCAGACTTTCCTTTCCAATAAGCTCTCAATCCCAGAAGAAGTTTAAACTGAAGGGAAGTCAAGAAGATGGTGAACAAGGTATATCACATATATTTTTAAATCAAAGTGAAACATTACCAATCCATCACTTCTTGCTGAGGGACTCTCATTCTGAGAATCATTTCTAACTTTGTTTGACATGATAGCTTTTCTTAAATTTAATCTCAATTAGGTCATACAGTTGGGATTTTTTAAAAAAAGAAAAAAAAAAACTTACCTTTATAAAAGCGTACCCAACACCATTGTCTGTAATGGTGAGACCAAGTGAATCCTCGGATTTATACACATTCACTTCTTTCATAAGTCCTTTCACATGGGCAAATATGAAATCTTCAAGACCTATTTGTACTCCTAAGAGTCTTTCCATATCAACTTTTGGTGTGTTTAAAGTACAGTATAAAACCTGCAAAGAGGAAAAAAAAAGTATTTTAGGTCAGTTTCCATCAGGAAAATTCTGGTCACTAATTAATTAATTAACTCAATAAATATTTATTGAATGAATCAGTCCCCAATTTATGATGTAAGTGGTTACATTATAAAATGTGTTTATATGTTGATTAGGAAGAATCTGGGACAAATTTTAATAACATTAGGTGCCATATATTGGGGAGCCCTGGTGGTACAGCAGTTAAGTGCTTGGCTGTTAACCAAAAGGTTGGCAGTTCAAATCCACCAGCCACTAGGCAGGAGAAAGATGTGGCTGTCTGCTTCTGTAAAGATTACAGCCTTGAAGACCCTATGGGACATTTCCACTCTGTCCTGAGGGTTGCTGAGTCAGGACTTGATGTCAATGAGTAACATATATTGAGTGTTTCCTATTGGCCAGGCTTTGTGCTAAGCACTTTATATTTATTATCTAATCCTCACAATAACTTTACAAAGCACATTATTATCCTCATCTTGTTGTTGTTATGTGCCATCAAGTCAGTTCCTACTCATAACAACCTTATGTACAACAGAACAAAATTTTGCCTAGTCTTGCACCCTCCTCAAAATCATTGCTATGTTTGAGCACACTGTTCAGTCACTGTGTCAGTCCTTCTTGTCGAGGGTCTTCCTCTCTTTTTCTGATTTTCTACTTTACAAATCATGAGGAAATTGAAGCCTAGCAAGATTAAGTAATTTGCCTGAAATTACAAAGCCAATACTTGTCAGAGGCAGGACTCATTGATGCCAAAGAGGCTCCTATGTTACATACCATTTACAATGCTGAAATGGAAGGCTGTATTCCCAAAGGAAAGGTCATGATATGTATACTACAACAAAAATACAGACAAGATTATCTTTTAAAATTGGTCATTACATTTTCAAAAAATAAGAAAAAATTTATTTATCTTGCATTCTAGTGCTTGAAGAAAGCAATTTAATTGTGTTGTTGTTGTTGTTATGTGCCATCGAGTCGGCCCTGACCCATAGCAACCCCTCCTTGGGTTTCCAAGGAGGTATCACTATGGAAGTAGATTGCCCAACCTTTTAATTTGTGAGATGTTACAAATGTTTTAGATACTCAAACCACAACAAAAGAAAAAAAAAGTTTTAGACCTAAAACGGAGCATAAATATTAACTAATCTAATCCCTAACTTTTGAAAAAGAGGGAACTGAGGTCTGGAGAAGTTAAAGCAATTCATCTGAAATTACATGGTGGCAGAAACAAAACAAAAAAGAAACTGGAGTGGTGGAGAATTGTGTGGCGATTTTAAGGGAATTTCTTGTTTACTAAATCTTCATTTGGGCTAATATTCCTTCAAAAATATGATTCATTTTCCTAAACTTTGTAGTGCTACTCTTAAGTGTGCCAACGATAATTTGGGTAACTTGCAGAACTTAGTACAAAATATAAAAATGCATTGTACGTAGACCAGGAGGCTGTCATTCAAACCGAACAAGGGGACATTGCATGGTTTAAAATCAAGAAGGGGGTGCATCAGCGTTGTATCTTGTCACCATACTTACTCAATCTTTATGCTGAGCAAATAATCCAAGAAGCTGGACTATATGAAGAAAAATGTGGCACTGGGATTGGAGGAAGACTCATTAACAACCTGTGATATGCAGACGACACTACTTTGCTTACTGAAAGTAAGGACTACTTGAAGCACTTACTGATGAAGATTGAAGACTACAGTCTGCAGTATGGATTACACCTCAATACAAAGAAAACAAAAACCCTCACAACTTGACCAATAAGCAGCATCACAATAAATGGAGAAAAGATTGAAGTTGTCAAAGACTTTATATTACTTGGTTCTACAATCAACATCAATAGAAGCAGCAGTCAGGATATCAGATGACATACAGCATTGGGCAAATCTACTGCAAAAGACCTCTTCCAAGTGCTTAAGAGCAAGGATATCTCCTTGAAGACTAAGGTGCACCTAACATAAGCCATGGCATTTTCATTCACCCCATATGCATGTGAGAGCTGGACAATAAATAAGGAAGACCGAAGAATTGATGCTTTTGAGTTTTGGTGTTGGCAAAAAACACTGAAAGTACCATGGACTGCTAAAAGAACTAACAAATCTGTCCTGGAAGAAGTGCAGTCAGAATGCTGCTTGAAAGTGAGAATGGCCAGACTTTGTCTCATCTACTTTGGTTATGTTGTAAGACTGTACCATTCCCTAGAGAAGGGTATCATGCTTGGTAAAGTGGAGAATCAACCAAAAAGGGGAAGGCCCTCAAAAAGTTGGATTGACATAGTGGCTACAACTATGGGCTCAAGTATAGCAAGGATCATGGGGCTGGCACAGGACTGAGCAGTGTTTCTTTCTGCTGCACATAGGGTCATCACTATGAGTTGGAGATGACTCAACAGCACCTAACAATAACAACAACAATACAAAATTACAGAAGAGGACAAGGAGGGGAGGGTTGAGCACATGTCATTGGTTAAATGATTAAGTTCAACAAACATTTATTGAGTACTTTCCATGGATCAAACCAAAGGAGGCAATTTTCATATGGCTGTATTATGGCTAAATAAACCTTTTAAATTTTTTTTTTTCTATAAAGTAACATTTGCCACAGGTGTTTCTAGCCCTTCCTCCACCCTGAGTCTTATTTCAGCCCTCACTCTCAACCCTCTCTAATCCTGTGTTTTATACCATTCCCAACTCCCACTCAAGACTTGAGCCTTAACACACCCACAGTCATGAGGTTCAGAAACTGGGTACAATCACTACTTTTTTCATTGCTTTGTAGGCCACATCAAAATGGGTCTGAATTGGAAGGGCTCTGTAAAATTACATCTCTAGTACTCATACTGGGTTTTGAACAAGAGACTAAAGATTCAGTGATAAATAAGACACATCTGTCCTCAAATAAATTACAGTCTACAAGGAGAAGCAAACATGTGAACAGATTATTTTTGTGCACATCCATAATTTCAAGAGCAGAAAGATGCACTTGGTTTCATAGGAGCCTAGCTGATCAACTTCAATTGCTCAGGGAAAGCTTCCAGGAGGAGATGACACCTGCACCTGTATCTTAAGCAGGTCTGAGTTAGTTGAGTTAAGGAAAGGGAAAGGACATTCCAGGCAAGGAAAACAGCTTTTCAGAAAGGTCCACAGGAGACAGCAAATTTTCCCTGGGATTTTAGTACAAATGAAGCTCAAGTTTGAGGCAAAGTGCATAGAAAGATGAGTAGTATTTGCTGGGCAGGAATTAACAGTGAAAAATCAACTTGAGAAAAAGAGAAAAACATGGCTTTACTTGAGCCCCTTTCAATAATAATTTGACTGTATAACCCAAGTTCAAGTTAAAGCTGAAGAAACTGAAACAAATCCAAGACAGCTGAAGTGTGAATTTTGATTATATCTCACTTGAATTTAGAATAGATTCAGGTGAGCTACATTCAAGAATAGAGTTGATGCATTAAACACTAATGACTGAAGACCAGACAAGTTTGTGGGATGACATCAAGGACATCATACATGAAAAAAGCAAAAGGTCATTAAAAAGAAAGGAAAGAAAAGTAAATACCAAAATGGATGTCAGAAGACACTGAAACTTGCTCTTAAATTTAGAGTAGATAAAGCAGATGGAAGCAATGATGAAATAAAAGAGCTGAACAGAATATTTCAAAGGGCAGCTCAAGAAGACAAAGTAAAGTATTATACTGAAATGTGACCTGGAGTTAGAAAACCAAAAGGAAAGCAAATGCTTGGTATTTCTCAGGCTGAAAAAAACTGAAGAAAAAATTCAAGCCTCAAGTTGCAATACTGAAAGATTCTATGGGCAAAATACAAAAAGACACAAGAAGTATCAAACAAAATGGAAGGAACATTGTACTAAAAAGAATTGGTCAATATATTCAACCATTTCAGAAGGTAACATACAATCAAGAACTGATGGTACTTAAGGAAGGAGTCTAAGCTGCACAGAAGGCACTGGTGAAAAACAAAGCTCCAGGAACTGATGGAATACAAATTGAGATATTTTAACAAACATATGCAAAGCTGCAAACAATCATTCACCTATGCCAATTAATTTGGGCAACAGCCACCTGGATAACTGACTGGAAGAGATCCATATTTGTGCCTGTGCCAAAGAAAGGTGATCCTTTCAAAAATGAACAAACAATATCATGAATATCACATATGTAAAATTTTGCGAAGAAAATTCAGCAATGGTTGCAGTAATACATTAATAAGGATCTTCCAGAATTTCAAACTGGATTCAGAAGAAGATATGGAACAAGGGGTATCACTGTTGATGTCAGATACATTTTGCCTGAAAACAGAGAATATCAGAAAGACGTTTACCTGTGGTTTTAGGCATTTGACTACGTAAATCATAACAAATTATGGATAACATTGCAAAGAATGGGAACTCTAGAACACTTAATTGTGCTAATGAAGAACCTGTATGTAGATCGAGAAGAGTGGTTCTAACAGAACAAGGGAATACTCTGTGGTTTAAAATCAGGAAAGGTATACGTCAGGGTTATATTTTTCACTATACTAATTCAATCTGTATGCTGAGCAAATAATCCAAGAAGCCAGACTATTTGAATAAGAATGCAGCATTATGGATTAGAGGAAGACTCATTATCAACCTGCAATATGCAGTTGGTACAACCTTGCTTGCTGAAAGCAAAATGGACTTGAAGCACTTACTAATGAAGATCAAAGATTCTCATTATAAATAACACCTCAACATAAAGAAAAAAAAACACCTCACAATTGGACCACTAAGCAACATCATGCCAAATGCAGAAAAGATTGAAATTGTCAAAGATTTCATTTTCCTTAGATCCACAGTCAATGCCCATGAAAGCAGCAGTCAAGAAATAAAGTGGCATTGCCTTGGGCAAATATACTGCAAAAGATCTCTTTAACATGTTAAAAAGCAAAGAAATCACTTTGAGGACTGAGGTGCACCTAACTCAAGCCATGGAGTTTTCAATCACTGCATATGCAGGTAAAAGCTGGACAATGAATAGAAACACGGATGAACTGATACACTGAATTATGGTGTTGGCAAAGAATATTGAATGGACTACCGGAAGAATGAACAAATCTGCCTTGGAGGAAGTACAGCCAGAATGTTCCTTAGAAGCAAGGATGGTGAGGTTTTTTCTCATGTACTTTGGAATGTTGTCAGAAGAGGCCAGTCCCTGGAAAAGGACATCATGCTTGGTAAAGTAGAAAGTCAGTGAAAAAGAGGAAAATCCTCAATGACATGACTGACACAGTGGCAAAAATTGTGAGGATGGTGCAGCAGCAGGCAGTGTTTCCTTGTTTTGTATCTAAGGTCGCTATGAGTCAGAACAGGAGCTCTGGTAGCATAGTGGCTAAGGCACTTGACTGCTAACCAGAAGGCTGGCGGTTCAAACCCACCAGCCACTCCTCGGAAGGAAGATGTGGCAATCTACTTCCGTAGTGATACTGCCTCGGAAACCCAAGAAGGGGTCACTATGAGTCGGGGCCGACTCGATGGCATATAACAACAACAACAACAACAACATGAGTCAGAACAGACTCAATGGCACCAAACAACAAATCCCTAAAATTACAGTGTTGTGTGAATATTGTGGGATACAGTGAGTAAGTATGTTGGTGTCACTGGGAATCATAATTTCCAGCATGAGAGAAAGACAGAGATGTAAAATTGATTTAAGAAAAAAAAAAAGAGTTGTCATCAAGTTGATTCCAAGTCATGGTGACCCCATGTGTTCCAAAACAGAACAGTACTTCATAGGGTTTTCAGTGGCTCCTTTTGGACTGTCAAGCCTTTCTTCTGAGGTGCCTTTGCACCTCAAACCTTCAACCATTCAGTTAGCAGCCAAGCACTTAACCATTTGTGCCGCCCTGGGGTTCCATAAAATTGATAAGTTTATATGAAAGCACTATGGGAGCTTTGGTGGCATAGTGCCCAAGGCATGTGACTGCTAAGCAGAAGGCTGGCGGTTCAAACCCACCAGCCACTCCTCAGAAGAAAGGTTGGGCAATCTACTTCTGTAGTGATACTGCCTCAGAAACCGAAGGAGGGGTCGCTATGAGTAGGATCTGACTCAATGGCTATGAGTTTGGTTTTGATTTTTTAGGTAAGAGCACTATAGTCCTGAATTTGAATTGGAACTCTCACTATAAATGTAGGATCTATTTTCTACTTATTTAAAAAATTATTATTCCTTAGCTGTTGTTGACATGGAGATGAGCTGCTCCCATCCCCCTTCAAAGAATGATCTGGGTAACACATGTTCTGCCTCAGCTGCAGAGAGCATCCTCATCCAAGTCTTTTCCCAAGGCAGACAGCATTCAATGACTGAGATGGTAATAAAAAGGCCTGGCAATTTCAGCCAGACCAAGGAGCTCTGGTGGCACAGTGCCTAAGGCATCTGATTGCTAACCAGAAGGCTGGCAATTCAAACCAACCAGCCACTCCGTGGAAGGAAGACAGGGTAATCTATTTCTGTAAAGATTTGTATCTCAGAAACCCACTGGGGGTCACTATGAGTTGGAATCGACTCAGTGGCAGTGGGTTGGGTTTTTTGTTTTTTTTTTTTTTGGTTTTTTATGGGATAACTTGGACTGGCAATATTCACTCTACAGATCTCTGATGGGTCAGCCAAGACTTTACAAGTCAATCTCCCCCTCTGTCTAATCCTTCCACCTTCCTTTAACAGGTATTGATGCCTAATAAATATCCTGCACACCAAACTTCATCTCAGTGTCTGCTTGAAGAAAACTCAATCCACAGCACTGGCTCATTTCACTGAAAAGACCCAGAAATGATGACCAACCCAGGAGTAGGACCACCTAAAGTTCCAGGTATTTCTAAACATCATTTTCCACTAAAATAAATCATGCTGAGTCCATGAATTAGAACATGGAATTTCAAAATAAGGCTAAAACTACTTGTCATACTAGAGAGCAAGGAAATTAACAAAAACTACTGGGGTCATGTCAAAGTTACTCAGGAGTCCATTTTGAAGAGGTTCCTTTTAGCCAATAAAGAAAAATTTGCACATCAATAAGAATAATTACAATAGGCTGAAATACATCAAACATATTTGTAACATTGAATTAATAGTAATACTCTTTTAAAAAACTTCATTGGTCATCTTTGGAGGATTCTAAGGACCAACTTATTTTGAAAACTAATAGAAAAAGAATGAATCAAGCATTTATCTTTCCTGTCTACAGAAACAATATCTCAAAGTAATCAAATAGTTGATGACAGATGTTTACTTTTATAGAAGAATTCCAGCTAATAAATAGGGAATAATTTTGGTGTAGAATTAAAATATCAACATTTCACAATTCTGTTTTAAATAGACCTAGGCAATGATCATTAATGCCTGCTAATGTTGGGCAATCCTACTTCCGTAGTGATACTGCCTCGGAAACCCAAGGAGGGGTCGCTATGAGTCGGGGCTGACTCGACGGCACATAACAACAACAACAACAACAATGTCTCAAAAGAGACACAATCAGATTTTAATACTACCTGATGGAAGTACAGAACCGCATCTCTTGAAGAAAACAATATCAACCCTGAATCTGATTAAGTCTTTGCTCTAAATAACAGTTTAGAGAAGACATATGAAACAACAGAAACAAGGTTGGGATTTTTTGGTTTTTGTATTCCTAACAAGGCAAAATATATTTGACTTTGTAGATAAATTTTGTGACTATTGTCTAGTGCAAGAACTGTATTATTCCCAGAAAGGAGAATAAGAAGTCATGTAAACCAAGAATGTTTCCTACCTCTGATTCTAACTATAAATGATATCAATGGCACAGTCTACTGAGCAAAAAAAAAAAAAAAAATGAAAAAAGCATGACTCGGGGAAAAGGGAAGGGAGTGTGCATAGAAAACAACTTTTCTGACTTCCTTTCTCAAAATAATGGGAAGTGAACCACAATGATACCACCTTACCCCCATCAGAATGGCATGGAACAAAAAAAAATTGAAAACAATACGTATTGGCAAGAGTGTTAAGAAATTGGAAGCCTCATTCATTGCTGGTGGGAATGTAAAATGGTACAGCCACTGTGGAGAACACTTTGGCTGTGGAGCACAGTTGGGCTATGGAGAACAGTTTAACAAGCCCTCAAAACGCTGAACACAGAACTACCATCTGACTCAGCAATACCAACACTAATCCTAGGTATATACACAGAAGTAAAGGCAGGATCATAAACAGAAACCTGAATATCAATGTTCCCTGCAGCACTTTTCACAACAGCCAAAGTGTGGAAATAACCAAAATGTGTATCAACAGATGAATGGATAAATAAAATGTGGTATGTATATACAATGGAATATTATACATAAAAAGAAATAAAGTCTTGATGCATGCCACAACATGAATTTTGAAAATATTATGCTGAATGAAATTATGCCATTCACAAAAGGGCAAGTACTGTCTGATCTCACTTATATGAAATAAGCAAACGTATAAAAATTAAAGATTATTAGTGGTTACCAGGGGTGGTGGGGGAGGGGAGTTTTTGCTCAAGGGGCATTGAGTTTATGTTTATGGTGGTGGAATAATTTGGAAAGGATAGCAATAATAGTTACACAGCATGAAGAATGTAATCAATAATCAATGTCACTGAAACATACATGTAGAAATTCTTGAACTAGAAAATGTTTTGCTCTATATAAACAAATTGAAGGGAAAAAAAGAAGAAGAAGAAGAATGAATACTGCTATAGTGCAGTGAATTATTTGGCATGGTTTTTCTAGCCATAGTGCTTGTAACGCCTACTAGATTACTAGGTGGGACCAGGCAAATAAGGTGTGCAGAACTCTGATGTTGGGATTTGTTAGTTCTGTCACTCTGCCTGGCTTAAAATGAGCCCTCCTACAGGCAGAGGGGATCTCATCGCCATCAAGAGAGAAGAGCTGGAGGTGAAACAGACAGCGTCCTTAGACCTGAAATCCCTAGGCTGGACCTCCTTGGTTGAGAGATGCCCCAACAGAGAGACAGTGGCAGTGGAACCAACAGGCACAAGACAGAGTGGCAGGATTACCTGGCCCACAAAGGCAGAGGCCATGCTGAGAAGCCAAGGGCTAGAGAGGCATGTCTGAGGGCACAAGAGACAGGAGACTGCCCTAATCAAAGAACTGTATCCTGAACACATTTCTAAACTTGAATTGTAGCCTGTTACTTCCTTAATGAACACCATAATTGTGAGTACAGTCTATGAGTTCTGTGTGGCCATTGCAACAAATATTGAACCCAGAAGAGAAATAGTGAGTACTGTGACAAAGACAGCTGGTGTCAAACAAAGTTGGCAAAAAGGCTGGAGGGTGGCAGCATGTCCAGCCTCATAAGAATAAGCCTTGGGCTGCTGATGGTGATTCTGTCTTCCTCTTGTGGAGTTAGAGGAGGTCAGAAGATGCTGCCTCCATGTCCATTTAGTGACTGGTCAATTAAAAAAAGGGGGTGAAGTATCTTAGTTATTCTAGTGTTGCTATAATAGTAACACCAGAAGTAGATGTCTTTAACAAACAAATTTATTTTCTCACAGTTTAGGAGGCTAGAAGTCTGAATTCAGGGCACTAGTTCTAAGGGAAGATCCTTGTCTCCTTTCAATATCTACGGGCCTTGGAGATATCCATGGGTCTTGGCATCAATTTCCCCTGGGTCTAGGAGGTTCTCAGCACAGCCACCCTAGGACACATGCTGTTCCAAACTCTTCTTTCTTGGTAGTAGTGAGGTACCTCCTCCCTCTACTCACTTCTCTTTCATTTTTCTCTTATAAGATAAAAAGTATGGAGACTTCCAGTAAGGTGCCAGAATAGACAGAACAAGCTACATAGATGCTCTTCAACAAAGAAAAGAGAAACCAATTGACACAGGTACAGAAGATTATCCTGGACCCCTGAGCTTTGAAGCAAAGGACATAGAAGTAGATTAAACACCAACTAGTAGAAGAATCTGAATGAAAACAGTGAATAAGGAGACAAACAGAGCTGTGGACTGTCAGCTATCCCGATGGCATGACGTGATGTGACATGCTGTCAAGTCAGACCCGACTCATAGCAACCCCCCCTTGGGTTTCTGAGGCAGTATCACTACAGAAGTAGATTGCGCAACCTTCCTTCCGAGGAATGGCTGGTGGGTTTGAACCTCCAGCCTTCTGGTTAGCAGTCAAGTGCCTTATGCACTATGCTACCAGAGCTCCTCCTGATGGCACAGACAGCCTGAATATTACACAGTGGTGTCAGCACCTGAGAATAAACCTAAAAATCAGCCCTGCTCACCAAGGCTTCATGGACAACTGTGCTGGTGGCTGATGACTGAAGAGGGAAAAAGCAAAGAAAGAGACAAATTGAACTGTGGACTTTCGGGTATCTGGAGGGCATTTTGAATGTTTACAAGCAGTGGCCATTTTGGATATTTAAAGCAACAGCATTCTTGTTCAGATTCCAGGGACCAAAGAATAGGCTCCACTTGCCAAGGACAGCACAGATATACGGGAGGCTGACAATGGGAAAGGAGACATGCAGTGAGTGCATTAAGTGCTGTCAACTAGCAAACAGAGGAGCACAGTGCCCTACTTACTCAGATAACATTCAAATAAAACAAAGAAAATTAAAATCTTGGGCTAATCACTCCAACATAAAATCACCAATTAAATATAAACACAAAAACATCACAATGTCTCTGAGACAACAGACCTTTACAGTCCACACAAAGAAGCAAGATAAAGCAGTAGAAACAAGGTGCCAGCATACAGACCCAGAACACATCCTTGAGGAAGAAGCAGCTCCCTGATAAGGAATTCAGGAATTGAAACTCCCTGATAAGGAATTCAACTGAATTATATTTAGGTACATTCAACAGATTGAGAGGCAGATCAAGGAAAACACTGACAAAATTGAGGAAAACACTAGAACAATTTTGAAAGACAAATGAAGAATAAAATGACAAAATAAATGAAAAATTAGAAATGATACAAAATCTACAGATAGAAATCCAGAAGATCAATACTAAATATTCAGAAATAGATAACACTTTAAATAGGCAAAGGAGTAGAACTGAATCAATGGAAGGCAGAATTAGTGAGATTGAAGACAAATACCTGAATACTTCTTTGGAAAAGGACCAATCAGAAAAAGGTATAAAAACAAAATGAAGAAAGCCTAAGGTTCAGGTGGGATCCAATCAAAAGGAATAACCAATGTGGAACTGAAATTCCAGAACAGGAAAAGACAAATAAAACCACAGAGAAAATAGCAGATTTGTTGGAAGAGAATTTCTCTGATATGATGAAAGATGAGAATATATCCATTCAAGAAGTCCAACGAACCCCAAACAGGATTGACCCTAAAAGAAAATCACCAAAACATATCATCACCAAACTCACCAAAACCAAAGACAAAGAAAGAATCCTGAAAGCAGCATGGGAAAAATGAAGTTACTTACAAAGGGCAACCAATAATAAGAAGCTCTGATTTCCCAGCATAAACCATGCAGGCAAAGAGGCAATGGGATGGTATATATAAAACCTTGAAAGAAAAAAATTTCCAAGCAACAAGTATATACCCAGCAAAAAATGTCCCTCAAACATGATAGTGAAATTAGAACCTTTGCAGATAAGCAGAAATTAAAGGAATTTGTTAAAACTGGACCAACCTTACAAGAGATGCTAAAGGGAGCGCTTTGGACAGAGAACCAGCAACCAGCAAACAACAACTGACCATTAACACACATGATGACATAACCCAGAAATCAGCCCAGTTATGGAAGTATCTGAAGTAAATAAGCTTACAAGACTGTAAATAGGGAACCAAAGATATCAATTGGCAAATGAGGACAACTACAAATCAAAAAGAGGGAAAAAATTGTGTAGTTGCAGAACCTCTAAATGGTGAGGAAGTCAAGACAGTTGCAAGATAGAACAGATTATTCTAAACTTGATGTGATGATTATGTCTGTCTGTCAACTTAGCTGGGCCTGGTTGAGTGGCTGGGCAGCTAGTGGTAGTTATTCCCCATGATGAGACTGGCAATCAACTCCATGATGGGATCTACTACAAGCAGCTGAGTATCTGCCTTTGGGATGTGATCTGCTTCCTGTACATAAGGAGAAACCTTGGGCATGGTCTCTAGCTTATGGCATGCTTGGACCCTGCATGTAGCTGGGTCATTGTTCAGCAGCCTGCTATGCTCTGCCAACCTTGGGACTTATAATGGACTTAAGTTAATGGCCTGCCGTGTAGTTTGGTAACATCAGGACTGTGCCTTTTTACTTGTCAACCTTGGAGCTTCTCAGCCTCAGCAGCCAGCAACTGTCTGAGTGAAGAAAAGCCTCTAGCTCCAGTGGACCAGGAGAAGGAGGCAGAGCTGGACCCCAAGGTTGAAGGGCTTTCACCCAGGCCCTAGAGCCTGGCACTTTGAACTTGGGCTTAAAGTCTCCAAATTGTACGAATAAACTCCTGTTTGTTAATGCCATTCCATTTGTGGTATATTTCTTGTCAGAGCGGCACTAGGTAACCAGAACACTTGGGAAGAAAATCACAGGGTAACCTCAAAGAAAAATGGCAAACCTTGAAATAAAAATAAACAAGAGGAGTACTACAAATATTTAGCAAATACTAAAACAATAGCAATGAAGGAAGTGATAACTTCCTTTGTTTATGATGACTCATAACAAAACGAGCTCAGTACATAAAATTACATGGAACAAAGAAATCAGCAACACCTCAAAAAAACACAGAACTAAATGACAGCAACAAATTAATATTTGTCAATAATTTTGCTGAATGTCAATGGATTAAATGCACCACTCAAGAGATAGAGAGTTACAGACTGGATAAGAAAACATAACCCATCAATATACTATCTACAAGAGACACAACTAGAGACAAAGACAAAAATAGACTAAAGATCAAAGGTTGGAAAAAGATATATCAACAATGGCAACCATAAAAGAGCAGGAGTGGAAATAATAATCTCTGATAAAACTGACTTTAAGACAAAAACCACCATAAGAGACAAGGAAGGGCATCATATAATGATTAAAGGATCAGTTGAACAAGAGGATATAACCATAATAAATATTTTTGAACCCAATGAAAGAGCCCCAAAATACATTAATCAGACTTTAACAGAATTGAAAAGACAAATAGGTAACTCCACAGTCATTGTAGGAGACTTTAATACTCAACTTTCAATCAAAGACAAAACTGGAAAGAATCTGAACAAAGACACAGAAGAGCTAACCAATACATTCCACCAACTTGACCTTATAGACATCTACAGAACACTTCACCCAACAACAGCACAATATACATTGTTTTCCAGTGCATGTGGAACATTCCCCATGACAGACCATATGTTAGGCCACAAAGCAAGCCTCAATAAATGTAAAAACATTGAAATACTGCAAAGCATAGTCTCAGATCACAACGTTATAAAATTAGAAATCAAGACTAGGAAGATCAATAGAAAAAAAACAAATACATGGAAACTGAATAACACCCTCATGGAAAACTAGGTAATAGAAGAAATTAAAAAACTGAAATTAAAAAATTTTTTTAATCAAACGAGAATGAAAACACAACATAGCAAAATCTTTGGGATGCAGCAAAAGCAATGATCAGAGGCCAGTTTATAGCAATAAATGTACACATCAAAAAAGAAGAAAGAGCCAAAATAAACACCTTAACGCAACATCACCAACAATGAAAAAAGAGCAGCAAAAAATGCTTTCAGTCACCAGAACAAAAGAAATAATAAAGATTCCAACAGAAATAAATTAAACAGAAGATAGACAACAGAAAAAATCAACAAGACTAGAAGTTGGTTTTCTGAAAAGATTAATAAAATTAACAAACCATTGGGAAATTTAACAAGGGAAAAGAGGGAAAAAATACAAATAAAATGAATAAGAAATGAATTGGGTGATGTCACAACAGAACCAACAGAAATTAAAAGGATAATATCAGGATACTATGAAGAACTCTATTCCAACATATTTTAAAATCTAGAAGAAATGGACATATTTCTAGAAACATACTACTTACCTGAACTAATACAGACTGAGGTGGAAATTTTGAACAGACCCATAACAAAAGAAAAAATTGAACAGGTCATAAAAAAAAATTACCAACAAAAAGAAAGTCCTGGCCCAGACAGTTTCACTGGAGAATTCTACCAATTGTTCAGAGAAGAACTGACACCAGTGCTACTCTATTCCAGAACATAGAAAAGGATGGAGCCCTCCCAAATTCATTTTATGAAGCAAGCATAACCTTGAGACCAAAACCAGGCAAAGACATCACTCAAAAGGAAAACTACAGACCAATATCTCTGATGAATATAAATTCAAAAATCTTCAACAAAATTCTAGACAATAGACTCCAACAACATACCAAAAAAATAATATATTATGACCAAGTGGGGGTTCATACTTGGTATGGAAGGATGGTTCAACATCAGAAAAACAATCAATGTCATCTATCATGTAAATAAAACAAAGAAAAACAACCACATGATCATAGCAATCAATGCAGAAAAGGCATTTGATAAAATCCAACACCCAGTCCTGATAAAAATTCTCAGCAAAATAGGAACAGAAGGGACATTCCTCAACATAATAAAGGGCATTTATGCAAAACCAACAGCCAACATTATTCTCAATGGAGAGAGACTAAAGCCATTCCCTAGCAAACAGGAATCAGACAAGGATACCCTCTATCACAACTTCTATTCAACATTTTACTGGAAGGCCTAGACAAGGCAATAAGGCAAGAAAGAGAAATCAAACCATCCAAATTGCTACAGAAGAAGACAAACTATCCTTATTTGCTGGTGATATAATCCTATACCTAGAAAACCCAAGCGACTCAGAAAAACATCTACTGGAACTAATTGAAAAATTTAGCAGAGTCACAGGATACAAGATCAACATCCAAAAATCTTTAAAATCAAGAAGGGAGTGCATCAGCGTTGTATTCTTTCTCCACACTTATTCAATCTATATGCTGAGCAAATAATCCAAGAAGCTGGACTATATGAAGAAAAACGTGGTATCAGGATTGG
>NW_006921751.1:4059365-4061510 GCF_000298275.1 Orycteropus afer afer
ATGGGCTCAAGTATAGCAGGGTTTGTGGGGCTTGTGCGGGATCGGGCAGTGTTTCATTCTGTTGTGCATGGGGTCGCTATGAGTCAGAAATGACTCGATGGCACTAACAACAGCACCAAAAAAATAAAATAAAATAAAATACTTGGGAATAAATTTTACCAGGGACTCAAAAGACCTGTACAAAGAAAACTATTAAAAAAAAAACTACTTCAAGAAACCATAAGAGATCTACATAAGTGGAAGAACATACCATGCTCATGGATAGGAAGACTGAACATTATGAAAATGTCAGTACTACCCAAAGCAATCTATACATTCAATGCAATCCCAATCTAGATCCCATCAACATTCTTTAAGAATATGGAAAAATCAATCATTAATATTATATGGAAAGGAAAGAAACCTTTCCAAAGCACGACTGAAGAAGAACAAAGTAAGAGGTCTCAGACTCCAAGATCTCAAAACCTACTCTACAGTCACAGTAGTCAAAAACAGCCTGGTATTGGTACGACAACAGATACACAGTCCAGTGGAACAGAATTAAGAACCCAGAAATAGATCCATTGACCTCCACTCAGCTGATTTTTGACAAAGGGCTGAAATCCATTACATGGGGAAGAGATGGTCTCTTCAACAAATGGTGCTGGCAAAACTGGATATCCATTTGCAGAAAAATGAAACAAGATCTATACCTCACACCATACACAAAGACTAAATTCAGATGGATCAAAGACTTAAATGTGAAACCTCAAACTATAAAGTTCTTCAAGGAAGAACTAGGAGCAAACTTAAGGGCCCCAATACATGGCATAAATAGATTATCAAGCATAACTCAAAATGCACAAACAGCAGAAGAGAAACTAGATGAATGGGACCTTCTAAAAATTAAATTTTTGGTGCTTCCAAACACTTCTTCAAAAGAGAACCTACAGATCTAAAAAACTATTTGACAATAATGTATCTGACAAGGGACTTATCTCTAAAATTTATAGAAAATTCCAACACCTCAACCACAAAAAGATTAACAATCAAATTTTAAAAATGGGCAGAAGACATGAATAGACACTTCACCAAAGAGGATATTCAGGTGGGCAAACACATGAAGAAATGTTCATGATCATTAGCCATTAGAGAGATGCAAATCAAAACAAAGAGGTACCATCTGGCCCCAACGCTATAACAAAGTTCAACAAGACAGAAAATAACAAATGCTTGCGAGGATGAGGAGAGACTGGGACTCTCATACACTGCTGGTGGGACTGTGAAATGATATATCCACTGTGGAAAGCAGTGTGGCAATTCCTTAAATAGTGGGAATTAGAAATACCATTTGATCCAGCAATCCCATTTCTAGGTATATATCTTAAAGGGGTGAGAGCCAGGACAAGAACAGATATTTGCACACTCATATTCATCATAGACTATTTACAATAGCAAAAAGATGGAAACAACCTAGATGCCCATCAACAGAAATATGGATAACCAAACTATGGTACATACACACAATGGAATACTATGCAACACTAAAGAATAATGTAGAATCTGCAAAACACCACATAATGTAGATGAACTTGGAGGTCACAATACTGAGTGAAATAAGTCAATCACAGAAAGACAAATATTGTATTAGTTCAATATTGTAAAAAATCAAAGAAAGGTTTATATATGGAAGGACATTTTCTTTGTTGGTTACCAGCAGTGGGAGGGGATGGGAGGGAACACTGCAAAATAATTTTTAAAATAATAATTTAAAAGAAAAAAATAAAGATAAAAAGTGTGACTCAAGCCAGTGTCTGACTTAAATAATGGTGTGACTTGAGTAGGGATGTGTCTTGCTTCACGCCCTCCTGTAGGGCTGTGACTCAAGATATATCCCTCTCTGATCCTGCCTCATAAACAGTTAGAGGTTAGAACTTACAACACATCACAAATTGGTGGATAATTACACCAGATTATTAAACTGAAGACAACCACACAATACTGAGAATCATGGTCTAAACAAGTTGACATATTTTGGCAAAGACAATTCAATCCATGACATGGAGTAAAAAATAATAAGCAAATGTAGTTTTCTCCTTGGTTTTTGTTGTTGCTTTAGGTTGTTTTCAGCGAATCATTTAATATGCATGTTGTTGTTGTTGTTAT
>NW_006921751.1:4061610-4064753 GCF_000298275.1 Orycteropus afer afer
GGGTTTGAACCACCAGCCTTCTGGTTAGCAGTCAAGTGCTTTAGCCACTATGCTACCAGAGCTCCCTTTAATATGCATAGTGGATCCCAAACATGACTAACATAGAAACAACTTATCACTTAGACAAGAAAAAAGAATCTTAAAACATAATGACAGACTAGGGGGAAAAGTCCCACAAGAAAATCACACAAACTGAATTTCTAACTAAGCTTCTTCCTTTGTTTCCTTTTTAATTACTCACTTCACTGCAGAGCAAATACTAGATTTCCTGTAGGTAAAACCCTTTTCCAATGTGCTTCCTCCTCTGCAGAACTACATTCCATTTCAGGCAGCCAGAAGTTGGCAGGCAAACCAGGATTTTTTTTCTGGGAAAAGTTGAGCAAATTATATCCTTCAATGAACAGCTTCAAGGAGCTTCACATAGAAGTGGCTTTGAAAATGTTCAAGAATGTAATGGTGATTGAGAAGAAGAGTAAGAGCTCCTGTAACAACAGGAAATTAATGTTTCATGACTTCAGATCAGTTCCTCACGTGAGAAATAAAATAAAAATAAAAACCTGACACTTATGCAATCTCAATACACAATTCTCAGCAAATATATCTGTAAGTATGGGATATATGTCTAGAAATTCAAATAATCCTTGTAGATAGATACTATCTACAATATATAGATACTGTATATTGAACTAAAAAGTAAGGGAGGTAATGATGCCCTACTTTCTAAATGCTTGCAAATTTCTTCCTGATTCATCCACTCAAGTATCTATTGGGCACCTGCTTTTTGCCAGGTCTTATGCTGGACACAGTTTACAAAGGTGAATATGACAGTCCCTTCTACTGAGGAATGCATTCAGTCTCTCTCAGCTGGCCATCTCTCTCAGCTGCTATCTCTCTCAGTAGCTCATCTCTCTCTCAGTAGTGTCTCTCTCTCATGTCTCTCTCTCAGCAGTGCATCTCACTCATGTCTCTCTCTCAGCAAGTAAATCTCTCTCAGCAGTGTTTCTCTCTCAGCAGCACATCTCTCTCAGCAGCACATTTCTCTCAGCTGGCAGTCAGAGAGAACTCTCTCCTCTGCCTCTAGGAGGGCTCATTTTAAGTCTGGTAGAGTGGCAAAACTAACCAACCCCAACATCCAGAATTCAATACACCTGAGACAGAGAGCGAACCTCCCAGATTACTTTGTGCTGCTTCAGATGAATAACCTTAACAATCAGCTACTCACAGCACAGTGGGTGATACAAGACTATGGCTAGAAAAGCCATACCATGTAATTTACTACACCACATATGCATATTTAAATCAAACCCAACCCACTGCCATGGAGTCAACCCCAACTCATAGAGACCCTATAGCACAGAGTAGAGCTGCTCCATAGGGTTACCAAGGGTGTAAATATTTATGGAAGCAGACTGCCTCATCTTTCTCCCACAGAGTAGCTGGTGGGTTTGAACTGCTGACTTTTTGGTTAGCAGTCCAATTCTTTACCTACTATGTCACCAGAGTACCTTAAATCAAAAGGAATGCCAAATACCAACTGTGAACTTTCTTAACTTCACCCACACAGCTCCTCTAATTCAAAATGTAATGTCTGCTCACATACTCCACCCCTATGTCCTTGTCCATTGAGACTTTGCCCAGGTAACTACTCAGGTAAAATGGATCACTCTTTCCACTTTGCTCACATGAATCTAGTACCTCATTTGACTGTCTGATCACTTTGTCTTGATATCCATTTGGTTAAAACACATACTTGTCATTCTCATTCTACTGAGAGATAGGAAACCTCATCTTACTCATCACTCTCCTACAAGGCCTAACCCAGTGCCTTTCTCAGCTCAGAACTGAATAGCATTTATGGAGCACTTTCACTTACTCAGGAGTCCGTGGGTGGTATAAGTGGTTAACTTTCACAGCTGCTAATCAAAAGATTAGAGGTTTGAGTTTAGCCAGAGGAAGTCCTGGCACTCAACTTCTGAAAAATCAGCCACTGAGAAACTTATGGAGTAAGGTTCTACTCTAACACATATGGGTTTGTGTACATTTGGTTTCACTCTCCAATTATCATCCCCAGCCCTCAGCCCAACAGTAGGTAGACACACGCAGAACACCCAACCCAGGGTGATGTACCCACCTACTCTACAGAGATACACCCCTTGCAGCAACCAGCCATGGGGCACCAGAGGGGCAACATTCACATGGAAGAAAAGCTGGACAGACAGGAATGTATAACTAAGAAGGGCACAGGGATGGGCTGGGGGGTCACTGGGAAGGGGAAGGAAGAAAGTGAGTTGGAGCTGACAATAGACTAGTTTACTGGTTTCCTTTACTTCATTTAATACAATATTACTATTACATTAGGTTTTATTCTCACCATTTTGTAGATGAGAAAATTATAATTTTATCCAATTAACATGGCTAGTTATGTTGAAATGTTAAAAGAAAAAACAATAGGAAAAAGAACATTGAAGTGGTCATACTATCAAAGTTCATTTAAGAAATATTGCTTTTACAACAGAAGACAGACTCGAAGTAATCCCTTAGAGACAGCCAGACACCTTGGGAGAGAGAACCATCAGATCTGCCAACCCAGGACCATAGTATTGGGGGACACCAGGCACAACAATTGGCACAACATAATACATAAAAATCTTGTTCCATAACCTACTCTGGTGAGTAGCAACTAGGGTTTTGAAAGCTTTTTCAAGCAGCCATTAGATGCAGCTAATGGTCTCCTATCACCAGAAGCAAAGAAGAGTAAAGAAAACCTAGGGCATGTGGAAACAATCAGCCCCAGGACATTATGGACCTTAAGACCAGAAGAGCTAAATGGTGCCCAGCTAGCTACCAATGCCAACCACTTGGGAAGGGATCAACACCGGAGATCCTGGATAGAGTGGGAGAAAAAATGTGGAACAAAATTGGAAAGCACAGTAACAACCAGAATTACTGGTTGTTTGGAGTCTGGAGGGACTCCCAAGACAATGGCTCCGGGATACACTTCAGGCCTTGGATAAAAGTGACTCCCAAGGGCTGGCTCTCAGCCTAACAGCAATAAGACTTACATGAAGAGAAGAACTAGGTGGTGCCCGGCTACCACTGTCATCCACTTGGAAGGGATGTAGGAGATCCTGGATAGAGAGGGA
>NW_006921751.1:4065232-4068150 GCF_000298275.1 Orycteropus afer afer
AACACCCAACACAGGGTCATGTACCCACCTACTCTACAGAGATACATCCCTTGGAGCAATTAGCCATGGGGCACCAGCGGGGCAACATTCATACGGAAGAAAAGCAGGACAGAAAGGTGTGCATAACTAAAAAGGGCACAGGGATGGGGGGGGGTCAATGGGAAGGGAGAAGAAGAGAGTGGGTTAGCGTTGGGAATGATAATTGGGGAGTGAAATCAAATATACACGAACTATCAAATGTAAAACAAATTCTGCTCTGTAAATTTGCACCAAAACACAATAAAAAAATAAATAAGTCAAATAAAAGAAAGAAAGAAATATTGCTTCTAGAGTGTAAGTATGCCACATAAAAAGCAGGTAGATATAGTGCAAAGGGAATTGACCTCTTTTTTTACATTCTCACAAGGATAAACTAAACAAAAATTTAAAGAATTAGGAAAACAAGTTTATGGCAAGGAATGGTACAATATAAAGAAAATGATCGATCCATTATATATAGCCTGTATGACATTTTCATCATAAAATGAATTTCTCAAAACTTTCTTGGGTACCTACAATTTTGTGCTTTTTCCTCTCATCACTTATTTTCATGAGCTAGATGGAGTACTCATGACTATTCCTTTTTCTAAAACAGCACTGTCCAACAGAAATACAATGTGAGCCTCAAAAGTAACTTCAAATTTTCTAGCACTCACATTAACAAAAGTAAAAATAAACAGGTGAAAATAATGTAATATAACCCATTAATTATTTAACCAAGTACATCCAAAACAGAAGGTATATCCAGAACACTTAATTGCGGTCATGGGGAACCTGTACATAAACCAAGTCATTCAAACAGAACAAGAGGATACTACATGGTTTAAAATCAAGAAAGGTGTGCACCACTTCTGGTAAGATGGCGGACTAGGCAGAAAGACTGCAGAGACCCTCTTCAACAAAGAAAAGGGGAACCAATTAACACAGACACAGAAGATAATCCTGGACCCCCGAGCCTGGAAGGGAAGGATATAGAAGTGGACTAAACCCCAATTAGCAGAAGAATTTGCATGAAAATACAAAAAAGGAAACATTTGGAGCTGCGATCTGGCAGTGATCCTGAGCGATCCTGATAGCATGGCACAGACAACTTGGAAAGTGCCAAGCATTGCAGGACCTAAGAATTAACATACAAATCAGCCCTGCTAGCCAGGGATTGCATGGAGGACTGCTTTGGTGGCTGCTGAATAAAAGGAGAAGCAGCAAAAAGGAGGGCAGGCTGAGCTGTGGACTTTTGCCTGTCTGGAGAGTGCAGCCATTTTGAATGTTTACAAGCAGCTTGATCATTTTGGATATTTAAAGAGACAGCACTCTCCCAGATTCCAGGGGTTTAAGAACAGATTCTACTTGCCAGCAACCCCAAGGACACTCCAGACCTGGATGACTGAAAAGGTGCGACATTCCCCTTGTTACTCTTATACTCCACACCTGCTTGGTGAATGGAGTTGCGGCCATCCCCCACTCCCACCCACCTTCTGGGCCCACAGGAATTCCATCCCAGTCTGTGTGCTCTGACGGAGCCTGGGTACCCTGCCCTGATTTTTTTTTTTTTTCTTTTTCTTATTTTTCTCTTTCTTTTTTCTGGTTATTAGTTTCCTTGTTTTTGTCTGTTTTAAAAGCACTATTATTAATAATACTTTTGTCCTTTTTACTATTATTCTTTATTTTTCCCCTCCCAGTTCCTACTTTTCAGCATTTTTTCTTTTCCCTGTTCCTGGTTGCAATTTTTTTTTTCTTTTCTTCTCATGGGTAATCCCATTCCTTATTTTTGCTTTTGCTTTTTTCCATTTTTTTCTTCATTAGTCTCCTTCTCTACATTTTTTCTTTTGTTGTTACTGTTATGTGCCATCGAGTCAGACCCAACTCACAGCAACCCCTCCTTGGATTTCCAAGGCAGTATCACTATGGAAGTAGATAGCCCCATCTTCCTTCCGAGGAGTATCCCCAGATATTTATTGCAGGTTTTCTTGCTTTTTTCTTCTTCTTTTTCCCTTTTTTCTTCTTTTTGGTTATTCTTCCTGGGTGATTACAGGTTGTATATTTTGTTCAGGTGCTTTTAGTTTTTGACAGTTATTCAGTTATAATTTTTGTCTAACTGAGTGGGAGACAGCAACAGTCCCCGTAAGACACAACTACACCCACATCTCCTGCAACTTCAGTTACTGAGCGAGAGCCACCACCTAATTTTCTACCAACAGGCCAATGATAAAAAAACACCAAGAAGAGCCTGAATTACCCTTGGCTGATCTTCACAAACAGTTAACAGAGATCTAAATACAACAACGCCACGAAAAAAAACACCTAACAAAATGACAGCAACAAATTCATACCAGTCAATAATTACACTGAATGTGAATGGATTAAATGCACCACCCAAGAGAAGGAGAGTTGCAAATTGGATAAGAAAACAAAAACCATCAATATGCTGCCTACAAGAGACACACCTTACAGATAAAGACAAAAATAGACTAAAAATTAAAGGTTGGAAAAAGATATATCAAGCAAATGGCAACTGTAAGAGAGCAGAAGTGGCGATATTAATTTCTGATCAAATGGACTTTAAAACAAAAACCACCTTACAAGACAAGGAAGGCCATTATATAATGATTAAAGGATCAATTGAACATGAAGATATAACCATAATAAATATCTATGGACCCAATGAAAGAGCTTCAAAATACACAAATCAGACTCTAAAAGAGTTGAAAAGCCAAATAGATGGCTCCACAGTCATAGTAGGAGACTTTGATACACCACTTTCATTGAAAGATAGAACAACTGGAAAGAAACTCAACAAAGATGCAGAAGAGCTAAACAATACAATCCACCAGCTTGGCCTTATAGACATCTACAGAGCACTTCACCAAACAGCAGCACAG
>NW_006921751.1:4072899-4076251 GCF_000298275.1 Orycteropus afer afer
GGCTCAAGTATAGCAGGGATTGTGGGGCTGGCGCGGGATCGGGCAGTGTTTTGTTCTGCTGTGCATGGGGTCGCTATGAGTCGGAAACGACTCGACAGCACTTAACAACAACAACAGCCTGTTTCTTCCTATTTTATACACTACTGGATTCTATACTTCTCTTGTAGAACTTACCACATGCTGCCTTGTAAACGTTTAGCAGTAGAGAGTTTGTCTTATTATCTTTAAGTGCATATCACTGTGACTTATCCATAGGACAGATAGATTAATCAAAGGAGAAAGCTATTGCTTTTGGGGATAAATGATAGAGGATTTTGAATCATTACCATTCTGCTGAACATCAATTTCTACAGCACTCATTCCTCCACCCCTTGATTTTTCTCTTGAAATTTCTCCTTCTGCATTTTAAGCTATAGGGTGGTTTCAGTTCCATTGCAAATGAATCCTGATTATGGTTAAACCCATTTGTAATTAATTCATAATCCAATTTAAGCTAATAAAATTCAAGAAAGAATTTTCTAAGGTTTCTGGAGAAAGAATCTTCTCTTTTCCACAAATGCTACTGAAAAAGTTGTTCTCTCTCATTCTCTGGATATGAAATATAAAACTACCACATCATTACAAACATTAGAAGAGAAGGGCTGGAGATGAAGTTGACACATGGAGGAGGGCAGAGCTTCTGGGTCAAGTCTTACCTAAAGACAGTAGACAGTAGGCACCAGAGTTGTCCATCCTTTTCCCTTTTAAAATACTTCTTGTTTTGCTCATGTACCTACACCTCCCTGTGCCTGGGAGGAAGATGATTCATATCTTCTGTTCCAAGTACAAATAAATTTTACCAGTTTAAGTCAGTCACAACACTTCCATTCTCCTAGCCAGTGGTGATTTACAAATAGGCATGTGACCCAATGTTAGCCAATAAACGTGGAAGGAAGATGTCCAGGAAGCATCTCAGGAAATACTTTTTCACTCCTAAGAAACAAACACAGGAAGAGAAGGTCCCTTTCTTCCTCTGGGTGCTGCTACTTCTGGATGCAATCTAGGAACTTCCATTGCCATCTTACTACCAGATGACAAACACAAAAATGGCAAGAATGGCAAGAAAAGATATAGGCTAAACATAGGTCACTGCTGACATTTGTGAGTTGTTATGTCAGCCAACTCCGGAGCTATCTCTTTTCAATGAAATAATAAATTACCTTGTTTTAGCCAGTTTGAGTAAGTAATTTTTTGTTACGTGCAGCTGAAACTATTTATTTATTTATTTACTTACTTTTTATTGTGATTTGGGTGAAAGTTTACAGAGCAAAATGGTTTCCCATTCAACAACTCATACACATTTTGTTTTGTGACACTGAGTATGATCCCCACAATGCAATAGCAATCTTCTCATTTCTTCCCTGTGTTTACAATTTTAGCCTTCTTTCTTACCTCTTCCTGCCTTCTGAGTTTTATCTGTGGACAAATGCTGCCCTTGGGATCTCATATGGTCTTTTTTATTATTTTCAGTTTTTCCTCCCACTCTATCTAAGATCTACTATTGTGATCCCTTTCAGCAGTGGTAGCTGGGCACCATCTAGTTCTGTCTCAGAGTCATGATGCAAAGGTTTGTATGGTCTGTTAGTCCTCTGGACTATTTCCATGCATCTTTGATTTTCTTCACTCTTTTTTGCTTTGGATGGGAAGAAACCAATAGTTGCACCTTAGCCAGATAACACCCTGTTTGATACACAACTCTACCTCTGGAATTTTTAGGTACATATACCAATAACTTCATTATTATGAGCTGGATTTTCTGTTACTTTCAACTAAAAGATTCATGGTATAATCATTATACCTTGTATCGTTATAATTCTTCACAGTTTCAAAGTTCTTCCTACTTACTTGCTCATCTACCACTCATCTGTTAAAGAGGTTTGCATGCTGAGACTCTGAACAGGTTTCAGCAGAGCTTGCAGACTAAGACAAAGTAGGAAAAAATGCCTGGTGGTCTACTTCCAAAAATTAGCCACTGAGAACCCTGTGGATCAAACATTCCTATCTGCAATAGATCATGGGGATGATGCTGGACCAGGCAGCATTTGCATTGTACATGAAGTCACCAAGAATGGGAAGCCAACTTCACAGCAACTAACAACAACAACAATTAATCCATTTAATCCATAAGAAGCATCTTTGAGGTACATAGTGAAATGTGTTACATTTAATACACTGAAGTATTATGGCATCATTATCCTAATTTCATATCCTATGTCCTGTAGAAGAAAATAGGTAGTGCCTCTCCCTTTCTTCCAGAATCAGCAAAATCAATGGCTCTCTAAAAAGGAGCTATCTCTTCTCCTAATTGTTGTTAAAAAGAAAGGGAGAGGAAAAAGAAAAGGAAAAAAAAAAAAACAGACTAAGAAATAAGAGATCTGTAATCCATTCCTAATTCTACAACCCTTGCTCAGTGAAGTTGGCCCAGGCATTTAACCTCCCTGATCCTCATATAAGTTAGTAAAGCCTTGGTCTGTATCACAAGATTGTTGTAAAAATTCAATGAAAGTCTACATAAAGTATAAAAGTACTTCGTAAATGAAAAATCCTATTAAAAAGTTTTTAATTATTCCTATAATACAGGTATTTCTTGAGCAATAATATTTACACCTGTGCTTGACAGCTTCTTAAACTGTGTGACTTTTCCTGATGTACCAGACTTTGCTCCTTTTTTAACACAAAACTGAGATGAATTTCATTTCTCCTATCAAGTATATTACCCTTCAATTTACCTGTCTCGGAAGAGGTACAGATGGAATGCTCTTCAGAGGTAAAAATGGCTAGCCTTTATCTCAGCTTTAATGTACTTTGGTCATGCTGTCAAATCGCTGACTTCCTGGAGAAAAATATCATGTTTGGTAAAATAGAGGATTAGCAAAAAAGGGGAAGACCCTTAAGAAGAAAGACTGATACAGTGACTGCAATGATGGGTTCAAACATAGCAATAATTGTGAGGATGGGGTAGGACCAGGCAGTATTTCACTCCATACTGTCACTATGAGTCAGAACCAACTTGCTGACACCTAACGATGACAATATGCATTTATATTTCAATTCCTACTTTCCTCGATATTTTCAAGTTCTTATCACATAGTTATGATTACTCACCCTTGAAACTCAGTATGGTTAGTATGGTAAAATTCTAAATCATTGCACAGAACCCTAATATAAATTAACATTGCTTTTTTCTCTGATGCACCATTGTTGTTGTTGTTGTTAAGTGCCATCGAGTCGTTTCCGACTCATAGCGACCCCATGCACAGCAGAACAAAACACTGCCCGATCCCGCGCCAGCCCCACAATCCCTGCTATACTT
>NW_006921751.1:4079246-4102894 GCF_000298275.1 Orycteropus afer afer
ATGCACCAGGTGCATCTCGCTGGGTTTTAAACACCAGAGGCTCAGCCTCAAAACTCACGTCTACATGTCACCACAGTAGGACAAACCGACAGACAAGCTTGTCCTGCTGTTGGAGACCTCTCGTATCCCCCCCACCTGGGTCCCTGTGCTGACTGCTCCTCTGTCTGGCTTCCTGTCTTTTAATCCATTATATAGTCCACAAATGTGTTTTGTAAGAAAGAATTAAATAAATCATTTGTTATTAGTTCTTCAAAAGATATTCTGGTCTATAAATAGGTTAACAAATCTTCCCCAAAACACATCACATTATTTTTTTTTAACTTTCAGGAAGTCTATTTCCAACTTTCTTTTGTTTAATGCTTTCCTTAAATAGGAACTGAGTTGGTCAAAACATTCCACATGTTCCAAAGTTCTCTAGAAGAAAGTATAGGATTGTATAGCTGGAATTACATTATTTATGAATGTCATTTTAAATATAAGCAACTAGAAGAGTTAGCTCTTGTGGATACCAAAATAGCAGTATTCCTAAATACTTTAATACAATTACTTTCCTGCATCTCAATATACGAAGAAGCTTGCTTTTTACATTTTATCTAAAAGAAGCATTAGAAAGCTATCAGCCAATTTTTAAAAAATCAATAAAACAAATAGCCAATGTTATTATAGAAAAAAAAGAAGAAGAAAGACAAAATAACAATTCTAATAATTCACAAACCCATATTTTTATCAGGAGTTAATACTACATCTTCACATAAATTAAAGTTACTTTGATTATGTTTCCTTTGTTAAGGGCTATGATTTTACCTAAATTATTCTTATTATTTAAGACTCAAAAATTTCTTGACAAGAAAAAGATTGTTTTACCTCTATTTTGTTAAATGCCCTTAAAATTGTCCTTCTTCTTATGGCTGTTAGGTGCCATCGAGTCAATTCCAACTCACAGCAACCCTAAGTACAACATAATGAAACACCACTCAGTCCTGCAACATCCTCATGACCACTGCCAACCTTGAGCCTATCATCACAGCCACTATGTCAATCCATCTCATTGAGGGTCTTCCCCTTTTTAGCTGACGTTTGATTTTATCAAGCCTGATATTCTCCTCCAGGGATTGGTCCCTTCTGACAAGATGATCAAAGTGTGAGAGACGAACTCTGGACATTCTGAATTCTAAGGAGCATTCTGGCTGTACTTCCTCCAAAACAGACTTGTTCATTATCCTAACACTCCATGGTGCAGTCAATATTCTTTGCTACCACCACAATTCAAATGCAACAATTTTTTTTCAGTCTTACTTATTCACTGTCCAGCTCTCACATGCATATGAGACTAAGGAAATACCATGGCTTGGGTTCAGGCACACCTTAGTCTTCAAAGCAACATCTTTGCTTCTGAAAACTTTAAAAAAACTCTTTCGCAGCATATATGCCCTAAATACCATACAGTGTTTGACTTATTGACTGCTGCTTCCATGGGTGTTGACTATGGATCCAAGGAAAATGAAATCCTTGACAACTTCATTTTTTTCTGCATTTATCATGATGTTGCTTAATGGTCCATTTGTGAGGATTTTTGCTTTCTTTATGTTGAGGTGCAATCCATAATGAAAGCTGAACTCTCTGATCTTCATCAGTATAGGCTTCAATTTCTCTTCAGTTTCAGCAAGTAAGGTGGTGTCATCTGCATATCACAGGCTGTTAATGAGTCTTCCTCCAATCCTGATGCTGCAGTCTTCTTCATATAACCCAGCTTCTCAGATTATTTGCTCAGCATCAAAACTCAAAACAAACTCTCTGCTATCAAGTCAATTCCAACTCACAGCAACCCTATAGGACAGAGCAGAACTGACCATAGGTTTTTGAAGGTTGTAAATCGTTATGGAAGCAAACTTCCTCATCTTTCTCTGACAGAGAGGTTGGTGAGTTCAAATCACTAATCTTTGGTTAGCATCCCAATGTCTTAACCACTTTACCATCAGAGCTCCTTTGCTCAGCAGACAGACTGAATAAATGCGGTGAAAGGATATAATACTGACACACACCTTTCCTGATTTTAAACCACACAGTAACCCCTTGTTCTGTTTGAACAACTCCTTCTTGGTCTATGTACAAGTTTCTCCTGAGCACAATTCAGTGTTCTGGAATTTTCATTATTTGCAGTGTTATCCATAATTTGTTATAATCCATACACATTTACATATTCAACAAAACACAGGAAAATATGTTTCTGGAATTCTTTGCTTTCAGCCAAGATACATGTGACATCAGCATTAATATCCCTCATTCCACATCCTTTTCTGAATCTGGCTTGAATTTCTGTCAATTACTGGTCAATATACTGGGGCAACCATTTTTAATTACCTTCAACAAACATTTACTTGCATGTGATATTAATGACCCTATTAAATAATTTCCATGTTCTGTTGGATCACATTTCTTTGGAATGGGTACAAATACGGATCTCTTCCAGTCAGTTGGCCAGGTAGCTGACAACCAAATTTATTGGTAAAAATGAGTGTCTCCAGTGCTACATCCATTTGTTGAAATATCTGAATGGGTATTCCATCAATTCCTGAGGTCTTGTTTTTCACCAATTCCTTCAATGCAGCTTGTACTTCTTCCTTCGTTACCATCAGTTCTTGATCATATGCTACATCTTGAAATGGGTGAACACTGACCAATTCTTTTTGGTACAGTGACTCTATGTATTCCTTCCATCTTCTTTTGATGCTTCTCATATCATGCAATATTTTGCCCATATTGTTGTTGTTGTTATGTGCCGTCAAGTCAGCCCCCGTAGAATCCTTTAATATTACAAGTCAAGGACAGAATTTTGCTTCAGTTCTTTCAGTTTGAGAAATGCTGAGCATGATCTTCCCTTTGGATTTTCTAACCCCACATCTTTGCATACTTCATTATAATACTTCTTAGCCATCCTTTGAAATTTTCTGCTCAGTTCTTTACTTCATTTCTTCCATTCATTTGGCTACTCTACATTCAAGAGCAAGTTTCAGAGTCTCTTCTGACATCTATTTTGGTCTTTTCTTCCATTTCTGTCTTTTTAATGACCTTTTGCTTTTTTCATTTATGATGTCCTAGATGTCATTCCACAACTCATCTGATCTTCAGTCACAGGTGTTCAGTGCATCAAATCTATTCTTCAGATGGCCTCTAACTTCAGCTGGGATATACCCTAGGTCATATTTGGCTCTTGAAGACTTGGGAATTTGTTAAAACCAGATCAACCTTACAAGAGATGCTAAAAGGAGTCTTTCAGACAGAGAACCAACAACAGCAAACTACCAATGATTAACACACATAATGACATAACCCAGAAACCAATCCAGTCATAGAAATATCCAAGTAAAATAAGCTTACAAGCCTGTAAGCAGGGAACTAGAAACATCAATTGATAAATGAGGACAACTACAAACCACAAAGAGAGAATAAGTAGTGTAGTTACACAACTTCTAAATGATGAAGAAGTCAAACAACTGCAAGGCAAAACAGATTGTTCCAAACTTGGCAAGAAAATAATAAATGACAGGGTAACATAAAAAAAAATAATCAATCTTTGCATCAAAATAAAAAATACAAACACAAACATTTAGCAAATACTAAAACAATGGCAATGAAGGAAGTGATGACATGATTCATAAACAAAAATGAGCTCAGCACAGAAAATTATATGGAACAAAGAAATCAGCAACACCACAAAAAAGCACATGACAAAATGACATCAATAAATTCATACTTGTCAATAATTACACTAAATGTCAATGATTAAATGCACCACACAAGAGATGGAAAGTTGCAGACTGGATAAGAAAACATGACCCACCAATATGCTGTCTACAAGAGACTCACCTTAGACACAAAGACTAAAAATCAAAGTTGTAAAAAGATATACCAAGCAAATGGCAACCACAAAAGGACAAGAGTGGTAATATTAATTTCTGATAAAACAGACTTTAATACAAAAACAAGTCTAAGAGACAAGGAAGGATATTATATAATCATAAAAGGATCAATTGAACAATAGGACATAACCATAATAAATATCTACATAACCAATGAAAGAGCCTCAAAATACATAAATCACACCTTAACAGAATTGAAAAGACAAACAGATGAATCCACAGTCATAGTAGAAGACTGTGTCAGACTGGATTATCTAGAGAAGCAAAACCAGTAAAGCTTATATAGAGAGAGAAAAAAAAATTATCTTAGGAAAATGGCTCACACACTTATAGAAGCTGGCAAGTCCAAAGTTCTTGCATCAAATGTCAAGCTGGAGGCTTTTCCCAACTCTTGCAGCTGCAGCGGCTGAGGAGCTCAAGGTTGGCAGGCAGTGTACTGGCTGTTGACTCCAACGAATGAAGAATCTAAGATCTCCAGGCCGAATGGTGGATTGTTCACTCACGGACAGTTGTAGGCAGCACAACAGAATCCCGATCCACAGAGGAATGTCTCTTTTCCCAGGATGTCCACAGACATACTGGAAGCGGGCCACACCCCTAGCAAAACTCCCTTTCAACAGAGTGGCTGTTCAAAACATAATCATCATGGGAATAACCACATCACAACAGCTTAACCACACAGAATTATGGTCCAGCCAAGTTGACACACAGCTCCAACTATCACAGTCCACCTCTTGTCAACTGGGCAATTGTACACACCTTCTTAACCATGTATAATCTCTAAATAAGGACAATTATAAAGTCATATTTGCACCTAACATGATACGTTAACAGACATACAACCAAAATGCATTAACCTTATTTACATTTCACAGTTCATAACAGAAGAAAACAAAAATATTTGATGCACATATACAATAAAGAAATATAACAATCACAGTCCTCATTTCTGCAGCTGGTCATGTGGTCGTAGCTGATATTCAGAACTATCTTCTTCCACCACCCATTCTGTATTTCCCTTGCCCTCAGCAAGCACCTCAGCTGACCATGGTTCTTTGCCTAGTGGGGTGACCAAACCTTCACTCCTGAAGGTTCTGGGCCATCAGCAGTCATATCAGAATTGGGTTGCTGTAATTTTCCAATGACTTTAATTACAGGGCATGGTAGTACTAAGAGACATCCTAAACAATCTCCTGTATTCCAGACATATTCTTCTTTACCTCCATTATGTAAAGCCAATCCAATTTCCCCTTGGTAATCAGCATCTATCACACTAGATAGTACAATATTGCCCTTCTTTGTCTGTTGATCCAGAGGAAGCCAAAATGGCCAGGTGGCATTCTTAATTTCCAGTTCAATGTAATCAGTATTGTGTCTCCAGGTGGGAGTGTTCCTCCCTTTGGGACTAAGATCTCCAGACTCACAGAGCATAGAGTAACAGGGACAAAAAGCAAAATTTTTTGAATGGGTCACTAGGGGTAATAGTGAGTGGTACCACTCCTGTTTCCACCCCTTGGTTCCTGGACCCACGAATCCTGGCTATTGGAGAAACAGAACCATATATTGGATGCTGGTTTAGAGCATATACAGCCTCCTGGAGAACATTGCCCCAACCCTTCAAGGTATTGCCACCTAGCTGGCACCATAATTGTGTTTTCAGGAGGCCATTCCATCGTTCTATCAAGCCAGCTGCTTCAGGATGATGGGGAACATGGTAAGACCAGTTAATTCCATGAGTATAAGCCCATTGCCGCACTCCTTTTGCTGTGAAGTGAGTCCCTTGATCTGAAGCAATGCTGTGTGGGATACAATGACGGTGGATAGGGCATTCTGTAAGTCCACGGATGGTAGTTTTGGCAGAAGCATTGCGTGCAGGTAAGGTGAATCCACATCCAGAATAAGTATCTTTTGCAGTAAGAACAAAACGCTGTCCTTTCCATGATGGAAGTGGTCCAATGTAATCAACCTGCCACCAGGTTGCTGGCTGATCACCCCAAGGAATGGTTCCATATTGCGGACTCAGTGTTGGTCTCTGCTGCTGGCAGATTGGGCACTCAGCAGTGGTGGTAGCCAAATCAGCCTTGGTAAGTGGGAGTCCATGTTGCTGAGCTCATGCATAACCTCCATCCCTGCCACTATGGCCACTTTGTTCATGAGCTCATTGAGCAATGACAGGAGTAGCTGGGGAAAAAGGATGGTTGGTTTCCACTGAATGTGTCATCTATCTACCTGATTGTTAAAGTCCTCTCTGCAGAAGTCACCTTTTGGTGGGCATTCACATGAGACACAAATACTTTTACTCCTTTGGCCCATTCAGAGAGATCTATCCACATGCCTCTTCCCCATACATCCTCACCACAAGTCTTTCAATCATGCTCCTTCCAAATCACAGACCATCCATCCAAGCCATTAGCCACAGCCCATGAATCTGTACTTAGAGGTCCTAAATCAATAAACTCAGACTGATCCAATGTTACATTCCTTGCACCATTATCCCACACCCTCTGTAGCCATTCCCATACATATTCTCCAGGTTTCTGTCTGTACATGTTAGCAAAATCAAGTAGGTCTTTTCAGGTGTAGCTTACAGTAATCCCTTCAGATGGGAGGAATTCAGCAGAATTCACAGGCTCCATATCCTGATCTTCCTGACTATCTGTCTATATGTCCCCATTCCAGGTTTCAGGATCCCATTTTTTCCCAATAAATGCCCTCACTTTAATGTCAGACACCACTCTGGGTTGGCAATTTAATTGGTGTTGTAATTCAGCCACCCTTACAGTAAGACTCTGGGTTTGGTTTTCAGCAATATCAGCTCTGTTACTAGAAGATATAAGGCATTCTTTCACAGCACAACTGGAAACACTGAGGTCTTTTATGTGGCGCTTAAGCTGAGACTCAGCAGCTCTGAGCTCACCTCACTCTCTCACCACTTTGTCTAGTGTAAGTAGGACCAACCAAGCAGCTTCCTTATACTCCTCATGCTGACAAAACTGCAAAAAAATATCAAATATGTGATCACCCAGAGCATCACTTCTCACAAGTACCTGATCTGTTTGTGGCACTATTTTACATATTAATGTTGCCACCTCACACCATGGATTAGCAGGGCCCTTTTTACTCACAGAGGGAGGGTCACTAGTGTCTTTAAGATTAATCAAACTGGAGAACCAATTTTGAAAGCCCATCCTTATGATTTTGTCTCTCTAGAACCACTCTCAGTACCAAATGTGTTAGACTGGGTTCTCTAGAGAAACAAAACCAGTAAAGCTCATATATAGAGAGAGAAAGAGAAATTTATCTTAGGAAAATGGCTCACACACTTATAGAAGCTGGCAAGTCCAAAGTTCTTGCATCAAACGTCAAGCTGGAGGCTTTTCCCAACTCTTGCAGCTGCAGCGGCTGAGGAGCTCAAGGTTGGCAGGTAGTGTACTAGCTGTTGACTCCAACGAATGATGAATCCAAGATCTCCAGGCCAAATGGTGTATTGTTCACTCACAGACAGTTGTAGGCAGCACAACAGAATCCCGATCCACAGAGGAATGTCTCTTTTCCCAGGATGTCCACAGACATCCTGGAAGCAGGCCACACCCCTAGAAAAACTCCCTTTCAACAGATACCCTGCTCAAAACCATCATCTGATCCCATTATGGGAATTAACCACATCACAACAGCTTAAACCACACAGAATTGTGGTCCAGCCAAGTTGACACACAGCTCCAACTATAAGAGACTTTAATACACCACTTTCAATAAGAGAGAGAACAACTTGAAAGGAACTCAACAAAAATGCAAAAGAACTAAACAATATGTTCAACCAACCTGACCTTATAGACATCTACAGAGCATGTGACCCAGTAAAAGCAAAATTCTTTTCCACAGGATAGACCTTATATTTGGTCACAAAGCAAGCCTCTAATAAATTTAAAAACACTGAAATACTGCAAAACATTTTCTCAGATCACAATGCTATAAAATTAGAAATCAAAAGCAGGAAGATAATGAGAAAAGAGCAAACCCATGGAAACAAAATAACACCTTCCTCAAAAACTATGGGGTAATATAAGAAATAAAAAATGAAATTAAAAAATTCCTTGAATCAAAAGAGAATGAAGACACAATGTACCAAAATCTCTGGGAAACAGCAAAAGCAGTGATCAGATGGCAATGTATAGCAATGCATGCACACATGTAAAAAAGAATAAAGAGCCAAAATCAACACCTTAACCCAACATCTCCAACAATTAGAAAATGAGCAGCAAAAAAAGCCTAGTCACCAGAGGAGAAGAAATAATAAAGATGTGAGCAGAAATAAATGAAATGGAAAATACGAAGGCAGAAAATATCACTAAGAGTAAAAGTTGGTTCTTGGAAAAAAATTATATAAACAACAGACCACTGGCAAAGTTAACAAAGGAAAAGAAAGATAAGATGCAAATAACATGAATAAGAAATGGGTGACATCACAACAGAACCAATGGAAATAAAAGGATAATATCAGGATACTATGAAGAATTATACTCCAACAAATTTGAAAACCTAGAAGAAATTTCTAGAAACACACTACTTACCTAAACTAACACAGACTGTAGTAGAAAATATGAACAGACCCCTAACAAAAGAAGAAATTGAACATGTCATAAAAAAATTAACAACAAAAGAAGTCATGGCCCAGATGTTTTCACTGTAGAATTCTACCAATCATTCAGACAAGAGCTGACACCAATCCTACTCAAACCATTCCAGAACTCAGAAAAGAATGGAGTCTTCCCAAATTCATTTTATGAAGTAAGCATAACCCTGATACCAAAACTAGGCAATGACACCACTAGAACGGAAAACTACAGATCAATATCCCTCATGAATACAGACACAAAAATCTTCAACAAAATCATAGCAAACAGACTCCAACAACATATCAAAAAAATAATATATCATGACCAAGTAGGACTCATACCAGACATGCAAGGATGGTTCAACATTAAAAAAAAAAAAAACATAAGCCACCACATAAATAAAATTAAAATAAAGGGAAAAAAAATCACATTATCATATTAATAGATGCAGAAAAGGCACTTGATAAAATCCAATATCCATTCCTGATTTAAAAAAAAAAAAAAATCTCAGAAAAAACAGGAACAGAAAGGAAATCCTCGACATAATAAAAGGCATATACATAAAACCAAAAGTCAACATTATTCTCAATGGAGAGACTGAAACCATTCCCCTTGCAAACAGGAACCAGACAAGGATGCCATCTATCTCCATTTCTTCTATTCAACATCGTATTGGAAGTCTTGTTGTTGTTGTTGTGATGTGCCCTCGAGTCGGACCCAACACACAGCGACCCCTCCTTGGGTTTCCGAGGCATATCACTATGGAAGTAGATTGACCCATCTTCCTTCTAAGGAGTGGCTGGTGGGTTTGAACCACTTCTGGTTAGCAGTCAAGTGCCTTGGGCACTATGCTACCAGAGCTCCTAGCCAGGGAAATAAGGCAATAAAGGGAAATCAAAGGCATCCAAATTGGTTAGAAAGAGGTAAAACTATCCCTATTTGCAGATGATATGATCCTATACATAGCAAACCCAACAGACTCCCCAAGAAAACTACTGGAACTTATTGAAAGATTTAGCATAGTAGCAGGATACAAGTTCAACACACAAAAATCAGTTGGATTTCTCTACACCAGCAAAGAGGTCTCTGAAAAGGAAATAAGGAAATCAATACCATTACAATAACTACCAAAAAGATATCTTGGTATGGATTTACATAAATGGAAGAACATACCATGCTCATGAATGGGAAGATTGAACACTGTGAAAATGTCAATACTACCCAAAGCAATGTATGCATTCAGTGTACTCCTGGTACAGATTCCATCAACAGTCTTTAAAGACTTGGAAAAACAAAGTACTAATCCTATATGGAAAGGAATAATAAGCAAAGCACTATAGAAGAAGAACAACAAAAAAATAGGAGGTCTCACACTCGCAGATCTCAAAACCTACTACATAGCCACAGTAGTTGTTACCTAGTGCTGCACTGACAAGAATATACCACAAATGGAATGGCCTTAACAAACAGGAGTTTATTCTCTTACAGTTTGGAGGCTTTAAGTCCTAGTTCAAAGTGCCAGGCTCTAGGGGCTGTGTGAAAGCCCCTCGACCTTGGGCTTCAGCTCTGCCTCTTGCTCCTGGCCCACCAAAGCTAGAGCCAACTCTTCAGTCAGGCAGCTATTGGCTGGTGAGGCTAACAAGCCCAAGGTCGACAAATAAAATGGCATAGTCCCAATGTTACCAAACCACACAGCAGGCCATTAATTCAAGTTCATTGAAAGTCCCAAGGTTGGCAGAGCATGGCAAGCTGATGAACAATGACACAGCTACATGCAGGGTCCAAGCATGCCATAAGCTAGAGACCATTACCAAAGCTGTTTCTTATATACAGGAAGCAGACCACTTATCCAAATCAGCTACTCAGCTGCTCCAATAGATTATCACACCATGGAGTTAATCACCAGTCTCACCATGGGGAATAACTACATTCAGCTGCCCAGTCACTCAACCAGGCCCAGCCAAGTTGTGGCCCACACAGTAGTCAAAACAGCCTGGTGTTGGTACAATGACAGATACATAGACCAATGGAACAGGATTGAGAACCCAGAAATAGATCCATCAACCCCATGGTCAGCTGATCTTTGACAAAGGGCCCAAATCTATTCAAAGGGGAAGAGACACTCTCTTTCACAAATTGCGCTGGTAAAAATTTGCAAAAAAATGAAACAAGATCCATACATCACACCATATACAAAAACTAACTCCAGATGGATCAAAGAGTTAAGTATGAAACCTAAAACTATGAAGTTCATCACGGAAAAAATAGGAGCAAATTTAGAAGCCCTAATTTATGGCATAAATAGACTATCAAGCATAACCCAAGATGCACAAACAGCAGAAGACAAACCAGATAATCTGGACCTTCTAAAAATTAAATTCTTACATGTATCATAAGACTTCTCCAAAAGAGTAAAGAGAGAGCAGACAGAATGTGAGAAAAGTACTTGGCAATGACACGTCAGACAAAGAACTTATCTCTAAAATTGATAGAAACTCCAACACCTCAACATCAAAAAGACAAACAATCCAATTAAAAAATGAGCAGAAGACATGAACAGACACTTCACCAAAGATATTCAGGCAGCCAACAAACACATGAAGAAATGTTCCTGATCATTAGCCATTAGTGAGATGCAAATCAAAACAACCATGAGATACCATCTCACCTCAGCATTAACAGCAAAGTTCAACAAGACAGAAAATAACAAATACTGGCAAGGATGTGGAGAGACTGGGACTCGCATACACTGCTTGTGGGACTGTAAAATGATACAACCACCATGAAAGTCGGCATGGCAATTCCTTAAAAAATTGGAAACAGAAATACCATTTGCTTCAGCAATCTCATTACTAGGTATACAGCCCAAAGAAGTGAGGGGCAGGACATGAATAGATATATGCACACCCATGTTTATCGCAGCAGCTCTTGGTGGTATAGTGCCTAAGACATTTGACTGCTAACCGGAAGGATGGTGATTCAAACCCACCAGCCACTCCTTGGAAGGAAGATTGGGCAATCTACTTCCGTAGTGATACCACCTCGGAAATCCAAGGAGGGGTCACTATGAGTCAGATCCAACTCAATGGCAGTGCATTGCGTTTTTATGCTTATCGCAGCACTATTCACAACAGCAAAGAGAAACAACCTAAGTGTCCATCAACCAAGGAATGGATAACCAAACTGTGGGACATCCACACAATGAAATACTATGTAACCCTAAAGAATAACGTAGAATCTGCAAAACACCACATAACACGCACAAATTTGGCAAATATTATGCTGAGTGAAATAAGTCAATCACAAAAGGACAAATATTGTATTAGTTCATTATTGTAAAAAGTCAAGGAAAGGTTCATACATGGAAAGAAACTTTGTTGGTTATCAGGAATGGAAGGGTAGGAAAGGGAAAATTTCTAGGTAGATTGAAAAAAAGAAAATAAAGATAAGGTAAGATGGAGATAGAGATATATAGATAAGAGATTTTGTTGTTGTTGTTATGTGCCATCGAGTCGTCTCTGACTCATAGAGACCCTATGTACAAAAGAACAAAACACTGCCTGGTCCTGTGTCAGCCTCATGATTCCTCCTATACCTGAGCCCATCGCCACAGCCACCATGTCAATCCATCTTGTTGAGGGCCTTTCCCTCTTTCATTGACCCTCCACTTTACCAAGCATGACATCCTTCTCCAGAAAATGGTCCCTTCTGACAACACAACCAAAGTAGGTGTGACAAGGTCTGGCCATTGTCACTTCTAAGGAGCATTCCAGCTGCACTTTTTCAGGACAGATTTGTTAGTTCCTTCAGCAGTCCACAGTACTTTCAGCACTCTTTGCCAATACCACAACTCAAAAGCATCAACTCTTCTTCGGTCTTATTCATTGTCCAGCTCTCACATGCATATGAGGCAATTGAAAATATCATGGCTTGGGTTAGGTGCATCTTAGTCTTCAAGGAGATATCTTTGCTCCTCAGCACTTGAAAGAGGCTTTTGCGACAGATTTGCCCAAATGATACGTCTTTTGATGTCTTCACTGCTGCTTCCATTGGTGTTGACTGTAGAACCAAGTAATAAGAAGTCTTTGACAACTTCAATCTTTTCTCCATTCATCGTGATGCTGCTTATTGGTCCAGTTGTGAGGAATTTTGTTTTCTTTATATTGAGGTGTAATCCACACTGTAGACAATGGCCAATGTTTTCAGAAGTGGACCTGACCACATCCTTCTTCCTAGTTTGTCTTAGCCTGGAAGCTCTGCTGAAACCTGTCTATCATAGGTAATCCTGCTGGTGTTTGAATTATCAGTGGCATAACTTCCAGCATCACAGCAACATACCAGCCACCACAATATGACAAACTGACAGACAAGTAGTAGAAAGCTCCTCTTTAAAAAAAATAAAAACCTCAAACAAATAACAAAATAATTACTAGGGGAAAAAGATACCCACTTACCCTAAGTGCTTGAATAGAAGGGAACAACCCTAGTCAAGCCAAAGGGGAAAAATTACATTACTTGAAACATTTTCAAAGGGCTCTGAATGTCTTATGCTATGTGATTCCCCAAAAAATATTTGGCAGTCAAGGGGCTACCTTATATACACCACCCAGAAGGGCCGCCAACCCCTATCTTTCTTAGCTCAGTCATTCTTATACTCAGTATTATTTATAGAATCCATATTCAACAAAATGAAATTAAATACCTCATATTTAAACTTAAAAACAAGAAAAGAAAGAGAAACCTCTAGAAATATTCTTTTACTATTTTCATAGAATAGGGCACTAGCTCATCTCTCCAGTTGTACACAGTTTAGATGTTGTTGTTGTTATGTGCCATCCAGTGGGCCCCAACTCATAGCGACACTTCCTTGGGTTTCCGAGGCAGTATCACTATGGAAGTAGATTGCCCAACCTTCCTTCTTGAACTGCCAACCTTCTGGTTAGCAGGCAAACAGTTTAGATAGTGGTTCCCATTTCCAGAAAAGTACTATGAAAACAAAGGAACCAGAAAGATGAAAGACTGCAAGGATGGGGAAAAAAAAAAAAAAAATGAAAGTCTAAGAAACATTCATTGATTACTTATGTGCACCAGGTGCTTTCATCTTACCATTACCTCATTTCATCTTTACAATTCTATGTGAGCAGTACAATTATACCAATTTTTTACAGATTAGAAAATAAAAGCTTAGCAAGATAAAACAGCTTATACAACCAAGAAAAAAAAAAAAAAAAAAACCCAAACCCACCACCACTGTGTCCCTGCCAACTCACAGAGACCCTACAGGACAGAGTAGAACTCTCCCATAGGGTTTTCAAGGCTGTAAATCTTTAAGGAAGCTGACTGCCTCACATTTCTCCACAAAACACCTGGTAGATTTGAACTGCCAACATTTTGGTTAGCAGCAGAATGCTTTAACCACTGTGCCAGCTTGCATAAGGACATATAAACAGCATTTGGTGCATCTAGGACACCAACATTGGTTTGCTAACTTCAAGCTCTTTTCCCAGCAGAGTAATGTCTCTAACATCTACTACCTGCATAGGGACATCTAGGATCATGAACACTTCCTACCTCAACTAATCCTGTAAATTAGGCCGTAAAGGCAAATTATCACTATGTCCTGTGCACAGAAGAAAATAAGTTCAGATCTGTTAAGTGGTCTGTGGTAGTTCAGTTTGTGTGCCAACTTAGCTAGGCCTGGTTGAGTGGCTGGAGAGCTGAATGTAGTATTCCCCACAATGAGACTGGTAATCAACTCCATGTTGGAATCTACTGTGAGCAGCTGAGTAGCTGCTTTGGGTATGTGTTCTGCTTCCCATATATAAGCAGCAGGCTTGGGGCATGGTCTCTAACCTATGGCACATTGGACCCTGCATGTAGCTGTGTCGTTGTTCAGCAGCCTGCCATGCTCTGCTGACCTGGGGACTTACAATGGACTTGAATTAATGCCCTGCCGTGTGGTTTGGTAACATCGGAACTGTGCCCCCTTGTCAACCTTGGCTTGGTAGCCTCAGCAGCCAGCAGCTATCTGAGTGAAGAAATGCCCCTAGCTCCAGTGGGCCAGGAGCTGCAGGCAGAGCTGAAGCCTAAGGCTGAGGGGCTTTCACCCAGCCCCTAGAGTCTGCCACTTTGAACTCTGACTTAAAGCCTCCAAATTGTAAGAATAAACTCCTGTTTGTTAAAGCCATCCCATCTGTGGTATATTCTTGTCAGAGCGGCACTAGTAACCAGAACATGATTCAAGGTCATATAGCTAGCTAGTGAATATCAAGAGTCAGAACTGGAATTCAGACTTTTGGGCTTTTTCTGACCCATGATACTGTAGCTGCAAAGAAACTATGAACTGAGCTTTGAATTTAAAACTCCCAGAAAGCAGAGACTATTGAGTTTTATGCTATCTATTTAGTGCCAGATACAATGTTTAATAAACCATCTATTTCCTAAAAGAAGTTAAGATAGCTTTCAAGAAGGAGTTACTTTAAAAGTAAAAATATTAGATGATTAAGTGATATCAAAATGTATTAATGTTAATACATTATTGCTCAGTTTGAAACACTTTAATTTTGAAATTATTTGTTCCATTTACATAATTTTAAAACTGACTAGTTATATTCATTTCTTTGTACTGTAAACATACTTGTTTAAATTTTCATACCTGTTATTTTCCTAGTGTAATGCATGTTCTAAATTTCCAAGATCTGTTTTAAAATACACACTATTTTATATACATAGTGCCTTTGCCTTCACCTTGTCAATGGCTAACAGTCATCGAGAAACAAGTGTCACAGTTTGGAAAAGAGAAAAACTTGGCAACAAGACAGATCTTTAGAAATCCGATACTGTATGCTCTATTTAGACCTTCATGAGGATAAAGCCCTGCCTCGAACTGTGTAGAACTTTCTATAAATGAATCATTTCTAAATTAGCTACCCTGGGTCAGCAGTGGCAAGTCTTAAATAAAAAGTGAATCATCTTTTGTACTCTTTCTTCTCCAGTACAACTACATTTGTTTCAGTATTTTGAATGAGAAAAATAATATGATAAAGATACTTTTACCCAAAAACAGAAAGATATAGTCAAATCCATATTGTCTAATCCACCCAATGATTTCCCAGAATAACTAAACAAAGATTACTATTTTCTTTGGTTAAAGAAATCTAATCAAAGCAACTAGGAGTCAAAGTAAATCAAAATTCCAAATTAATTCTTGGACCATAGAAAGGATTTAAAGAATAGGAAGAGATTTTGGTCTTGCCTTTGTGGACATTATATAGACACTTTACAAAAGAGTAAAATAAATCAAATGTGTATTGCTATATATATATCATCCTCTCCCACAATACACCACTTAGAGGAGATATTTGAGCTTTGCCCTAGTCTAGTAATGCTGCAAGGTTACATGACATTTTACAGACATCATAAATCACTGCTATTCCCCCCTGTCAGGTGGTGTCTCAAATTCTCCAGTTTTCTGGGCCACTTATCTGCTTAAAAGCATCCTTTTGTTTGATAGCTAAGATGGAAAAGAACGTAAACAGGCAAGGAGGTACTCTAACAAGGAGACAAAGTACGTCCTAGAACAATGTAGTATGGTGGTTGATGAGACATAATAAATTTTCTAAGTTATAATTATTAATAAATAGACTTGGGAATTAAACTTTCCACTTTACTAAATTAATATGCAAGTATAATCTGTAAAATACTAGATGCCACTAGATCTCAACAGTGTCCTTAAATAAAATTTTTAAATTTGTGTTTGGCAGCATGCTCATAAAGCACTGACTCCACATTAGCCCAGGAAGCAGGTTTAAGACTTCCAATAAAAAAATCGACCAAGAATGTGTTATTTAAAAGTCCCCAAAATGAATGGAAAGCAAACATGGTGAGCCACTCAGCTGTCAAGATGGAGGGGTGGGAAAGAGTGACCTATTCCTTACTATTCTCAGGAACAGAAAAAGATAAGCTCTTTGTGAAAAAAATATGGACCATCCGAGAAACTGAATTATCTGAAGACAGAGTCAGAGAGATTGATTTTGATTCTGAACTAGGACACCTAAAATACATTAGGCAAATAGCAAGGTTCCCTAAATGTGAGTAAGAAAGGAGTGAGAGAGGCTCTGGGGTAGAGTTAGGAGTAGGAGGTGGAAGCATCTGACCACTTGAGGTCCTTCCATTATTCTTTAGAAAGTTTGAGAATAGTCAGAAAAGTTCACCTATGGGTAGGGTCAGTGTGCCAAAATGCACAAGTGAGGTTAGCCCTTAATCTGGAGAGTGTGTGAGGATTCTTCTAGGCTCCGGGTTGCTCCAAGGAATAGAGAGAACAGAGAACAGGAAGGGATAGAGAAGAGCTGCCAAAAATAGCATTCTATCACAGGCTCAGTGATACTTAGGTACCACCTTGGTTGAAAGATTCTCACCTTTGCTTGGAATTTAGTTTATTACTAGCTCCCAGCTTCCCACTCTCAGCAAGCAGCTTCTTCCCACCCTCTGCTTGCCAACATTACTGTCATTACTGCCAAGGGATCAGAGCAGGCAGAGCAGGGTCAGGAGGCTTCTTGAAGAAGCTGGCTGCATTCTCAACTCCCAGGAACGTGTCACCAAGCCAAAGCCAGGACGAAGAGTATCACAGTCTTCTAGTTCCAGGCTTGGTGCTGACGCTGCGTCCTTACTACCTGATTCTATTTTTATGACTACACACTCCCTTCCCTGCCCCCTCCCCCAAAAGCTACAATGTGAAATCTTCCTTTTTAGCCAGAAAACAAGATTATAGATTGTTGGTACTTAATTAGCAAATTAATTATAAACTCTTACATCATATTTTTCTTCTTTCTCCTTTTCTAGTTGGCAATTTGGTTCTAGTTAGGGTGACTCCAGGTTCAGTTTACCCCTGTTGTCCCAGTGTAATTATTAACCATGTCCCTTTCACTCTCTGAAATAACTGGGTTCAGAACATAAATTATGTGGTCACCTATTTTATAATGTATTCCCTATTAAGCTGATCAATAAGCATGTTCTCATTTCTAGGTGCTGAGAATAAGACATCAAGGAATAGAAGGAAAATCTTATGATTCGGATGTTGAGGACAGGTGGTAGTAAAGTTTTCCTTAGTAGTTCAGATGTGATCTCCTCAGAAATCTACCACTCTGGTTGTGCCATTCTGAAATCACACTATCCTATTATGTTCTTTTTATAGCATTTATCACTATCTGAAACTATCTTACGTTCTTTGTATTTACCTGTTTAATTGTCTTCATCCCCCATTAGAATATAAACCAAAGAGCAGGTACTTTGTCTCCTTGACCATTGATCAGTCTCTAGAACATAGTGTAGGTACTCTAGATATTTGTAGGATGATTTACTATAGAAAAAAATTTGCCTCTGCATTTTAGTTGGTTTGATGACTTTGAGCAAGTGACTTACCATATTTTTACACAAATAACGTGCATATTACAGGAGCTCTGGTGGCGTAGTGCCTAAGGCATTTGACTGCTAACCAGAAGCCTGGTGGTTCAAACCCACCAGCCACTGCTTGGAAGGAAGATTGGGCAATCTACTTCCATAGAGATACTTCCTCAGAAACCCAAGGGGCACAGCTATGAGTTGGAGTTGACTCGACGGCAGAGTTTGGTTTGGGTTTGGTACGCTGAGGCAAGGTTCTCTCACAAGTACTCTCCTGAGTACTTCTCTCTCCAGCACTCTCATGAGTCCTCTCTGTGTCTCAAAATACGACATAAAACACAGATGTATTACTAAAGAGTTATTTTTGGCTGAAGAAAAATGAGCATCAGCAAATACAATACAAAATAACTTGAGTAAACTGATATTTTTAATATTTCTCAAGTTTATCTTAGATCTTTGGCTTTGCTGACTGAAATGATTATTAGGTTTATACTTAATTTTATCGAAGACATCCTCATCAGGAGAGCTCATATTAATTACTAGAACATAAAACTGCACACTGGCATAGTTTTGTTGTTGTTGTTGTTGTTGTTGTTGTTGTTATGAGCCATCAAGTCATCTCCGACTCATAGTGACCCCTCCTTGGGTTTCCGAGACAGTATCACTACAGACATAGATTGCCCAATCTTCCTTCTGAGGAGTGTCTGGTGGGTTTGAACTGCCAACCTGGTTACCAGTCAAGTCCCTTAGGCACTATGCCACCAGAGCTCCTGGCATAGTTTTAGAATCCTGTATAGAGATATACTTTTAATCAGTTTCATTATTTTCTAGGATTAGTCAAAGGGTAGGAGAAGGAACACTGCACAGATCTACAATAGAAAAATTATAAGGAAACATGGCAAAGATATTGTCAAGCATCTTTTTTGAGGGAAAAAGAACTAAAATTTACTGAACCACTATTCTAGATACCTAACATGCTATTTCACTTAATTGTCACAATAACCCTATAAGGTAGGGATTATTTGCACACTTTCTTAGTGATAAAATTGAGACTAAGAGAGGTTATTATCTACCAAAGGTTACATCTAGAAAGTGGCATCTCCAGAAATCAAGCACTACCACCCTGCCCCACGAACTTTCCTCCCCATCTGACTCACCTCCAAACCTGTCCTTTATTCTGCCCCCCTAACTCTGCGTCTGCCACAGGACTCTGTCAATTAGCCACAGCAACATGTGATGCTTTAAGAGATTATTAAAGTTTAGAATACCACAAATATAACAAACCCATTATATGTTCCACTCTGTATAATTACAGTCTAATAAGACTGATCCTAGAACTAAAGTATAAAACCAACTGGAGGCCTTTCTCCTCATTTTCCTTTCTTAACTACTTTACCATTTCTTACCTCCTAACTTCACAATAGGAGCTCTGGTGGTGTAGTACCTAAGGCACTTGACTGCTAACCAGAAGGCTGGTGGTTCAAACCCACCAGCCACTCCTTGGAAGGAAGGTTGAGCCATCTACTTCTGTAGTGATACCACCTGGGAAACCCAAAGAGGAGGGGTCGCTATGAGTCGGACATAGCATAACAACAACAACAAACTTCACAACGTAGAAGGTTAACTACTTAACCTCAAGCATTCATCTGTAAAGCATTGATGTGGAAGAATGTGATACTGATCCCTAGGAAAAAAGTTTGAAATTTTGTAGGGGCTTTTTTCGTTGTTACCATGATTGTGTAACACCAGTCAAGTGGAAATGAGTTACTATATAGACAGCAATACTCAGAGAAGTCCAGCTCAATGAAGAAGTCTTCTTACATTCCACAAGACTTTCAAACACCCTAACAGACATTTATGGTGAGTAGAGGGAAAAGCTATAAGCACAGACCCTAACTCTGTGTTGTTATTGCTGTTAGTTGCGACTGAGTTGGCTTCTACTCATGGCAACCTTATGTACAACACATCAAAATAAAATGTTGCTTGGTCATGTGCCAGACATGACCATCTTCATGACCATCTTCACGACTGTGTATTTTGAGTAACTTCCAAACTGTAGGGTAAATCTTCCAGCACTGTATCTGACAACATTCTGTTGTGATCTATACAGTTTTCATTGGCTAATTTTTATAAGTGGATTGCCAGACCCTTCTTCCTAGTCTTTCTTAGTCTGGAAGCTCTGTTGAAACCTGTCCACCATGGGTGACCCTGCTGATATTGAAAATACCAGTGGCAGAGCTTCCAGCATCACAGCAACACACAAACCACAACAGCATGACAACCTGACAGGTGGTGGAACTCTGTGCTGCAGATGAAGTTTTTTTTTCTGAAATTACCAAGTAAATCAAGGAAAGACTATACTTTGTGCAAAAACTTACTAAAAGTTATTTATCTTTTAGAAAATCAAGTCACTGACAGCAATGCTGTTCACAGTATTTGAATTTTCACATTTATATTAGTCTGCTTCTGTTATTGCCTTATAGTGATTCGATGAACAGCTACAAATATTGTTTATTCTTTGTTTCAAAATGTCACATTTAAAGAAAAAGAGTCAACAGAATTCATCTGAATACTAGCTTATTCTTGTTGTTGTTGTTGTTATTACGTGCCATCAAGTCGGACCTGACTCATAGCAACCCCTCCTTGGGTTTCCGAGGAAGTATCACTACAGAAGTAGATTGCCCCATCTTCCTTCTGAGGAGTGGCTGGTGTGTTTGAACCATCAGCCTTCTGGTTAGCAATCAAGTGCCTTAGCCACTATGCTACCAGAGCTTATTCTTACTTCTTTAAAATCCAAACTTTTCACTCTAAATATATACAAATACCTATTTCATGATATCTCCTAAGATAATTTTCCCAAGTATTTCCATATTAAAATACATATTTGTTAAAAATTACTTTCCTTGTTTCTCTGTAATATTATAAGTAAAGAATATATTAATTTTAAAATTATATGTCTGGACAGGTAATATTGTTTAAATTTTTATATAAGGAAAGTAACAGTGATATTTTAAAATATTTGCTATTGAAGAGGGGACTCTCTGGGTTTGATAAGATTAAGAACCTTGTATAAAGAAAAGAGCATAGCCTTTGAAGCCTGACAGATCAGAGTCAAAGACTTTCCTCTGGACTATGTGGGTAAATTATTTTCACTCTGAATTTACTTGCCTCATCTATGGATCATAATGTTGTTGTTGTTGTTATGTGCCGTCGAATCGGCCCCGACTCATAGCGACCCCTCCTTGGGTTTCCGAGGCAGTATCTCTACGGAAGTAGGATTGCCCAACCTTCCTTCCGAGGAGTGGCTGGTGGGTTTGAACCGCCAGCCGTCTGGTTAGCAGGCAAGTGTCTTAGCCACTATGCTACCAGAGCTCATAATAGTGAGTAGAAGTTCTGGCAATGATTGACGTTTCAGATAAGATAACATAGGTTAAGTGGCAATAGCAGGAACTCAACAATAGTTCCCTTCTTGATTCTCAAGATAGGTTTTCCTTCCTCACCCATCTGTATGTAAAAACAGGAAAATTAAGATAGGAAAGAGAAATACAAAGAATATAAAAGCAGAAGTGCAGTGACAGGAAACATGACCACATGACCAGCACCTAATACCTAACCATACCCAGAACACACTGCTAGTATCATATGTGAGAAGCTTTGTTGTTGTTGTTATGTGCCATGGAGTCAGACCCCGACCCATAGTGACCCCTCTTTGGGTTTCCAAGCTGGTATCACTACGGAAGTAGATTGCCAAACCTTCCTTCCAAGGAGTGGTTGGTGGGTTTGAACCACCAGCCTTCTGGTTAGCACTCAAGTGCCTTAGGCACTATGCTACCGGAGCTCCTGTGAGAAGCTTTAGGGTGATAAATTAAGGTTCTGGCCCTGGATCATGAAAGACAGTGTTAACACCAATCACATAACCATTACTCCAGTAATGCAATATATGGATATGTAAATTGTCTCAAGAATAGAGACAGAGTTACTTCCTCAAACTTGTCTGAGGCCATTTTAATACTGTAATTTAAGAATCTGAGACTTTCACAGTCTGAGATGTAGATCCTGGATTTTTGCCATTAAAAAAAAAAAAAAAATGGAACAGCTCCTCTGCATGTGCTTTGATTTATCTCCAGGGAGATGTTTATATACAAAGCAAATGTATGTTCTGAATCCTTGAGTTCTTAACCTTCTTAGCCACCACTCATGGAGGGTTATGTATATTCCTAAAAAAAAATTCTATCACTGACAAGCTCTAAAGTCCCTTCATGTTTCTCACTTATCCATAGAAGCCACAGGACCTCCCTGGTATTAGTCATGTCCATGCTTCAGCTTCCTACTACATTTTAATCACGAAAACCTGAGAGTACTCAGCACACCCCACGCAGCAGTGGTAGAGCTTCTGAGTGAGGAAGGCCTGTTTCCTGGATTTCACTCCAAAGAACCAGTGACAGATCCATTCACCTTAGTTGGCTTCTTCTACTTCAGGCAAGCCTCTGGCCCAAAAGTAATTTTTCTTTTTTTAATGTATCTTCCACTATTTAATCAGTCTCTACTGACGACAATTAAACTTGTTTCCAGTTTTCTGCTATTACTGCAGCCAAGTATTATACATGCATAATTGTAGGCCTGTGAATTTACTTGGGATTTTCTGGAATTATAATTGCTAATTCAAAGGATATGTTTGTTTTACTTTTAATAAAGTTTTCAAATTACCTTCCTTAAGCAGTTTCAACATTTTCTATCCTTACTAGCAATATGCAGGGACATGTTCTTTCATAATGGGAAAACACTTTTATGTCTGCTCTAGTCTTAAAAATAAACAATCATCTCTTGTTTTTTTAATTTGCACTTCTTTCATTATTACTAAAGGTGAATATTTCATGAATTTATTGGCATTGCTTTTCTTTTTCTATGTAATTGCCTGTTATTATCCTTTGCCTGTTTTTGTATTGGATTATTCATCTTTTACATATCCATATTTAGGAGCTCAACATGTAACAAATTACTCATTTGTCTCACATATGCTACAGATCTTCTCATTTTGTCAGTTATTGTTTTACTTTGTTTACACACAGTATTTTGGCTATGCAGAAATTTTTTATAATCATGTATTGATTTGGAATATATATTGATTCAAATAATGCAAAAGGAATCCAACTCTTTTTAATGATTAGTAAATTTCCCAACACAATTTAAGCACAACTGACTTCTCCCCATAAATTAAATAGAGCAATGGTTAAACCAAAAGTAATTTTTAAAAGCCACTTCTCTCTGAACAGTTTCAAGTTTTAAGTAATATCTTTGGCTAGCTCAAAGGAGATACAAAATTACCTAAATCACCAAGCAATACACTCAATGTTGGAAAAGCAGAAAAATATGCCTTAGCTTCTAAAAAGAAAAAAAAAATTATGTCAAATTTCTATTACTGTGTCTTACTGAATTGCATATGTATACACGGAATTCTGTTTTCCAAAAGTCTTAAGTTCAAAAACACTTCATCTTTACTTTTTCATTTTGACTAGGAGAGTTATTAGCACTTCATGTTTTTGTTTGCTCTGGTGGCGTTATGCCTAAGGCACTTGACTGCTAACCAGAAGGCTGGTGGTTCAAACCCACCAGTCACTCCTCAGAAGGAAGACTGGGCAATCCACTTCTTTAGAGATACTGCCTTGGAAACCCAAGGAGGGGTTACTATGAGTCGAATCAACTTGATGGCAGT
>NW_006921751.1:4111484-4116578 GCF_000298275.1 Orycteropus afer afer
TATGAAGGGATGGACACTGGGAGGAGGTAACTATGGGGAGGAAGTGGGAGGGGAGCTGCTGCATTGTAAATTTTGGTCAATGACATGAGACAAAATATATGTGAACTGCTGTATGAAAAGTGAATTTACTCTGTAAATCTTCACCCAAATCCTAATAAAAAAAAAAGAATATATGAATAGCAAAAAAAAAAAAAGAAAGAAAGAAAAAAGCTGCCTGTTGGCTGAAGGGAAAGACTCAGGCAGAAGTTTCTGCATGCCATGGATCCTAGCCACAGAGACCCTCATCTCTGAGACTTTCTGGAAAGCACTTAAATTTTAAGCTTTGTCAAGCACATCCCTAACAACAGGAAATTGCTTTCTAAATGAACATTTAAATACACCCACCCAGTTTTCTGCCATTCTAGGTATTTCTATCATCTATCCAATCACAAAGTAGAGAGAACTTTTACTATTCTGTGTAATTTTTTAGTAATGTGAAAAAAAAAATCTTTAAGGGTTTTTTTGGTTTTGGTTTTTAGTCTAGTTTAGTACCACATTTTCCCTAGTAGTTATACTCTGGCATTTATGGAATCAACATTACATGCATACCCTGAGCAGTAAATGTACACATGCCTGAACATTTTGGTAGCTCTTTCATAACTATCCCAACCATTTTCCCTCTCACCCTTCTTTGACCTCTGGCTACCATATCCTCATCTGCATGTTGTTGTTATTGTTGGGTACCAATGAGTTGATTTTCAACTCATAGTGACACCATGTGACAAGGGAGAACTGCCACATGGGGTTTTCTAGGCAGAAAACTTTGTGTGAGCAGATCACCAGGTCTTTCTCCTGCAGAGCCGCTGGGTGGGTTCAAACCACAGACCTTTCTATTAGCAGCAGAGTGCTTAAATGTTGTGCCTCCAGGGCTCCTTCCCCCATCTGTATATTATATATCAATAACAGCATTACTCAGATTCCACCTTGTTTTAAAAATATATGTACATGGAGGAATTCTGGGAAGATGGTGGTATAAACAACCCATCATTCTGACCCTCTCCCACAAACCTAAGGAAACAGTGCTTGGCTTTAAGGACCTCTGAATCAGGAAGCAGAGGAAAGCAGTGGGGAACTACAGACAGGCAAGAATAAATAAATTAACAAGAAGTTACAAATGGTATAAAAATCACTTCTCTTACCATCCCTGCCCCTCCACAAGCTACATAGGGCACCAGCTGCTATGAACTGGGATAGTGACCCCAGAAAAAGAGCCTTCTTCACTAACTAACACAGACCTTGCCAATACATAGACACAGGACCCCAATCTTCTGCCATAAAATCAACAAGGCAGACCTCCCTTGGGGTCCATTTGGAGTATACCAGCACCTCCCCACCCCGGACACTGTCTACAAGGTTGCTGCAAATAGCTACAAGGGGCCTGTGTAGTGGAGTCTGCTCTCATAGCCAACACTCTACTTGACTCCTTCTGTCCCCCATAGCTCAGGCCTTTGAAACCAACAGGACAGACCTCCTTGGAGATCAGTTTGGATCTGTCTGCTACACCTTTAAAATTGAGGACTGCTGACTGAGGCTGCTGTGTACTAGGAAGCAGGGATCTTGAGTGGAGGCTACCCAAACAGAGTGGGCTCTAATAGCAACAAGGCAGATCTCCCTGGGGATCCATTCGGAGTGTGACTATCACTCCCCCAGTAGGTAACTGTTGGCTGCTGAACTGATACAAACTCCTACAGAAGGTTCCCTACAGTAGAGTTAAGATGTGGGTCCCCTAGGTGGAGAATGCTCCCCTAACCACCACAGAGTCCCTGGACTCGGAAACCAACAAGACTATGTCTCAGAGGTTCTTCTGGGGAGTGCCAGACCCTTCTCCTCCTGCAGTGGAGGAAGTCTGCCTATGCTCTCCCTGAATGTTAGTTAGCTCAGATATACACAACCCCCAAAGAGCAGGGAAGGAAACTATAGGAAAAACCAGAGGGTGACAGCTAGCCCTAACTGGGGCTTACTGGGCATGGGTTTTCCAACTAAAAACATAATTGTAGAAACATAGAAAGAAAGGGAATAATAACCAAAGGAACGTGACTGTGCTTCCTGGTGGACAAATTGCTTAGTACATGAATGATACCTCGCCTGAGTGGTGGTGCCTGTTGGTGGACAGATGCACCACAGAGTGTTCTCTAGAGTGTTTGGAAGATAGTGAAAGATGAAAAAGGAGATCTGGAACATTCAAATCCCAATTAAACCAGGGAGGAAGAAGGAGCTATCACAGAGCAGAAGAGGAAATGGTAAGCAAAGGCTAAAGGCTCTGCCCACCTAAGAGTTTCTTACAGAAAGCAGTGTGGGCAAAAAGCACCAAATACTAGGAAAAATTGAGAAAGTTAACACCCTCAAAATTTCCAGTGCCCCAACAAAAAAATCACAAGACACACAAAGAACAAACAATAGCCTACCAAAATGAGCATGGCAAAGGGAGTAAAAGCACACCTAAGAATTACTAACTAATGGAAAAACTGGAAAAATTTTATATAACAATATTAAACCTAATTAAAGTAAAACATAGACAAAGAGATAAAACAAATAAGAAAATTATGCAAGAACAAATGAGGATCTGAAAAAAAGAGACATTGCAACTGAAAGGGACAATAACTGAAAAGAGAAAAATGTAAGGATTTACCAGTAGATTTAATCAAGCAGAAAAAGGAAATTCAAATTAAAGGATAAGATAGTTGAAATTACAAGCACTGAAGAGCAACAAGAACAAAGGCCCAAGAAGGTTGAGCACAGTTTAATGTAATTATGGGGCAGCAAGAGACCAATGTACATAGTATGGGAATTCTAGAAGGAGATGAAAAAGAGACAGAAACAATATTTAAAGAAATAATGACAGAAAATTTCCCCAATCTAAGAAAAAACATGAATCTACAAATCCAAGAAGCTTGAAGAAACCCAAGCAGGATAAACTCAAAGAGAGCTACACCAAGACACATCACAGTTAAACCAAAACAAAAACCACTGCCATCAAGGCAATTCCAACTCACAGAGACCCCCATAGGGTTTCTGAGGTGGTAAATCTTTATGGACGTAGATTGCCTAGTCTTCCTTCTGCAGAGTGGCTGGTAGGTTTGAACCACCAACCTTCTGGTTAGCAGTTAGATGCCTTAGGCACTGTGCTACCAGAGCTCCTACATCATGGTTAAAATTAAAGGTAAAGAGAGAATCCTGAAAGCTGTAACAGAAAAGCAAAAGGTCTCATACAGAAGATCCTCAATATAAAATTAAGTGCCAATTTTTCCTCAGAAATTTTGGAGGCCAGAGGCAATGAAATGCTATTATTTAAAGTGCTGAAAGAAAAGAAAATGTCAACAAAGAATACTAAACCAAGCAAAACTATCCTTCAAGAATTAGGATGAAATTAAATAAGGCAATCACAGAAGGACAAATATTGTATTAGTCCATTATTGTAAAACGTCAAGGAAAGTTTTATATATGGAAGGAAATTTTCTTTGTTGGTTACTAGGAGTGGGAGAGGAGGGGAGGGAACACTGTTAAATATGTAGACAAGTATTGATTTGGGTGAAGAGAAGGGCAATGTACCACACATGAGTGATCAGCACAGTGGCACTGAGAAAGAGGAAGATATAGAGAGGCAAAGTGGAGGTATAGACAACAAAGATGCACCCTTTTGCACATACAGTACTGCGTTGTCAGTGAAAACAAACATGGATACACTGGTGGATAGATGGGTAGACAGACTGAATTGTTAGGTATGTCTATGCAGGGAGGAGTGTGCCCAAGACCATGTATAGGGTTGGCAGACAATTTTTCTACAAGTATATTGCTATGTTCTGTAAGAATTTCCAGCTGTATAGTAGAGCTGACAACGGACAAGTTCATAGTTACTTCGTGGTCACAGTCAACTACCCAGAGGGAGTGAGTTGTTGAACCTGTGGGCTTGGGACCATAGTCACAGGAGACATCAAGCTCAATTGGCATAGCATACTACACAAAACAGTGTTCCACATCCTACTTTGGTGAGTAGCAACTGGGATCTTAAAAACTTGCAAGTGGCCATCTAGATGCAACAATAGATCTCTCCTCATCCAGAGCAAAGAATAAAGAAAAACAAAGATTCATGGAAACAATTACTCCAAGAGACTGGTACACCATGCGATCCTCAGCCTATATGACTATGAGATCAGAAAAACTAGATGGTGCCCAGCTACCACTGTCAACCACTCAGAGGGGGATCTATATAGGAGATCCTGGGTAGAGTGGGAGAATACTGTGGAACAAAACTCAAAATCATTAAAAAAAAAAAAAGGGGGGGGGGACCAGGTTTGCTGGTCTCAGGGAGCCTGATAGAACCACTGAGACTATGGCCCTTAGCTGCCCTTCAGGTCTGGAATTAAATCCACTCCTGCAGCTTCCAGCCAAACAAAAGACAGGCAAATCAGCTGAACATTTATATTAGCTAGATACATTCCTTGGAGAGAACAACCACGGGAGAATAGAAGGGCTGTGTATGCACAGGGAGACAGCTCAGCAGGCAGAAGTACAAGGAGGGAAAGACACAGGGAAGAGGTAACTATGGGGAGGAAGTGGGAGGGGAGTGGTTACACTGTGGTAAATTGTAGTCCATGTCATGAAACAAAGTGTATGTGAGCTGCTGTACGGAAAGTGAATTTACTCTGTAAACTTTCACACAAATCACAACAACAACAAAAAAAAGTTCAAAAAAAAAAAAGAATTAGGGTGAAATTTAAACCTTCCCAGAGAAACAGAAACCGAGAGAGTTCATATCCACCATTCTGGCCCCACAAAAAATACTAATGGGAGTTCTGTAGGTGGAAGGGAAAAGACACTAGAAATTAATTCAAAGCTATACATAAACAACAAATACATAAAACAGAAGATCCCTAATAAAGGGAAATATATGGACAAGTGTAAGGGCTAGTAATAAGGTATTCATGCTTGATAATTCTAAATAATTTTTCTATCATGTTTTTTAATAAAAAATACATATAAGCAAGGATAAAATTATGTTATGCACATATGAAATATAAAGATGTAATTAATGATAACAACAAAAGAGAAGAGATA